>NW_014569644.1:48783-68120 GCF_001313835.1 Polistes canadensis
AGATACATATATATATATATATGTATTATAATTTTGTATAATTTATAATATCTATAAGCGCGATGATAAATAAAATGTTAACATTGTATGGCCCAAATATTATTCGTTTTTGTTAATAAATCTAGGTAAGTAAGTACATTATATTCGATATTAATATTACTATTTAGAAGGATGTTTTTAAATATGGAGTATGTATATTGAAAAATGAAGTAATATTAAAAATCAAATATAATTGACAAAAATGATTTTATATCTCTGACGTATTGTTCTAAAAGAACATTCCTTTTATTGTATTAAAGATAATCTAGTACAAGAGAGGGGACAGTAATAACTTGACAAAAGTTAATGCATGTTATTAAATCTAATAACCAAGTTATTATGTAGACAGACTGGAAGTGGTGAATACACCACTACTATTATGATAACATAAAAAAGTAGCCACAAATTTCAAATAATACAACTTCTTATATTATTAATTATCTCATGTACCACAATATCCTGTGGTTAATATATACTAGGATAATTAATACGAGTATCCAATTGACTTTATAATTGGTTTAATATTTCTTTTAAAAATATTTGTAAGCATATTTTATAGAATTATCTTAATCATTTATTTCCTGAAAAATATTATTAATAATCAAATTTTACTGTTATTTTTATTTTATTTACCAATTATAAAGTCTCAAAGAAAAAAAAAGAGAATACGAATTAAGTGTAATGAAAATCAATAGTGTTCGAAAGAAATGCAAGAAAAGAATAAAATCCAATAAAAGGTGGATATTAAAATATGTAACATTTCAAAGAAATATCACAAGCAGAATGAATTTTTACGTTGATATGGAAAATTGAAAATTTAACATCATTTTAAGTTTATATAATTATTTCTTAAATTTATATCCACGGGATAATATGGTACATTGTCTAGATCGTTTCAATTTTCACAACAAAAAAGTCATACTTTAGAATATTATTAATTACATCTTATTAGGTACATCTAAGATTCCCTTATTTGTTGGATTAGGTACATTCTTATTAGGTACATCTATAATTGTTGCTTTTTTATTTGGAGTTTCAGTTCTAATTTTTTTTCCATTTATTATAGCTTTTATCTCATCAGAATCTAATATTTCATATTCGATTAAAGCATCTGCTAATTGTTTATGTTCTTTAGCATGCAATTTCAATATGTTCTTAGCGCGTTCATATGATTCCTATAAAATATATAACGAATAATATATATTTTATCAATTTTTAATACACTTATAGAAAATCATAATTGTGTTTATACTCACTTGTAAAAGTCTTTTAACTTCGTTATCAAGCATTTCGTTGGTACTGGGAGCATAATTAAAATTCTTTTGAAAATCGTACATCCTCACCCCAACTTTATCAGACATTCCGTACGTTTGTACCATAGTTTCTGCTATTTTTGTAGCATTCTAGAAAAATATATAATTATTAGTGAAATGTGAATAAAATATAATGTGTAAATGTTAATATAAATGTTATGTACTTGAAAATCTGAAGCTGCTCCTGTAGTAATTTTGTCAGGACCAAAAATTAATTCCTCAGCTGCACGTCCTCCCATTAAACAATCCATTCTAGCCAGTAGATGCGATTTGGTTGTAAGGTAATTATCTTTTTCAGGAATATATGAAGTCTACAATACATAAAAAGTATAATAATATATATCATATGTATTATTAATCATTATTAATAAGATGCGATTAAATATAAAATAAAGTTTATATATTACATGTCCTAAAGACGGTCCTCGTGGAATAATTGTTACTTTGTGAAGTGGATCTGCTTCTTTCGTATATAATCCGACTAATGCATGACCAGCTTCATGATATGCTGTAATACGATTAGTTTCTTCGTCAGGAATTTTAGATTTTCCTTCTGGACCCATAAGAACTTTATCTCTCGCATACTCCAGATGTTTCATAGTTACATAATCTGAATTAAGTATTGCTGCTTGTAAAGCAGCTTGATTAACCTGTTGCAAATATAAGAGGTCATCAAAGAATCAGATTGGAATTATAAATGCATTTGCATAGTAATAAATAATCTTTAAATATATATATATATATATAAATAACAATGTGTGGTTATAAAAACTAACAAATCATTCTAGATACCATATTCTCTATATCTGCTCCAGTGAAACCAGTTGTGCCTCTTGCTAAATAGTCTACGTCAATATCACGAGTCATAATTTTTGCTAAATATAATTCTAAGATTTCCTTTCGTCCTGTATAATCTGGTATTCGAACATTAACTTCTACATCGAAACGACCAGGTCTCAATAATGCTTTGTCTAAATCATCTCTTCTATTTGTAGCACCTAATACAATGACTCCTTCGTTTCGATGAAATCTGCAAATTTTTACAAAATTATATTAGTTCGTGTTTTATAAAATTATTAAAAGAAAAAGAAAACCCCCAAAATTAATAGGAAATTTACCCATCCATCTCTGAAAGTAACTGATTAATAGTTTGATTTGCATATGGATGAAGGACAGAAGGTGTTCTTGTTGCACCAATAGAATCAATTTCATCGATAAAGATCACGCATGGTGCTTTTTCTTTAGCTGTTTCTGCAAAGGATATGATAAATGAAAAAACTTTGTTATCAAGATATTATATATATAGATATTATTTAAAAATAGTATTTGTTTTTAATCGTTAACACATACTGAACAGATCTCTCACTCTACGTGCACCTTGTCCTACTAAAATTTCATCAAATTCGGGTCCTGCTGCATGGAAAAATGGTACGCCAGCTTCGCCAGCTACTGCACGTGCTAATATCGTTTTTCCAGTTCCCGGTTGACCTACCAATAATACACCTTTTGGTAATTTTGCACCCAATGAAGTAAACCTATCGGGATCTCTAAGAAATTCCACTATATCTTTCAATTCTTGCTTAGCTTCTTCAACCTGCACATTTAAAAGGGAAATAATTGTGATTGATATAGTAAAAACTAATTAAAAGTGACATTAATCGATAGTTTCTTTTTTCTTTTTATTTTTTTATTTTATAAATAACGTTGCAATTACTCACTCCTTTGATGTCATCGAAAGTGAAATGAATTTCTTCTGGGTCAATTTCACTTTTGTTACTAAATGAAAATCTAAATACACTTCCCAGGTTGATAACTATGTGAAATTAATATAATAAAATATATTAATACGTTTTTAAAAGAAGTTTGAGAAAGTATAATCTATTATGCATACAAGGGAAGCATATGATGAGCACCAACAATGCTATTGTCAACCAATTAATGAATTTTAACCATCCCTTGCGATTCTTAACTTTTGCTTGTAAACCTAAAGCATATCCTTCCGCAAACGCAACTTTGGATTTTTTTGTTTCACCAGTAATTTCGTTCATATTTGCAAAAATCCTGTTCATAAATTCTATATCTTGTGGTTTGAGATCGCTAGGAAACGACGTCTTATGTGATTCCTAAATAAATTAAATTAATATATTCATTACAGTAATTCTGAAAAAAAAAATAATGAATAATATATAAATAATATATCATATATATATACCGAGGCTAAACCAAACGAATCAAACCATTCCTTCATCCTAGTGAATACAGACGGATTTCTTTTATACGTTACTTTTATGTCACGTTCTGTTTTAAAAGAACGTATTTGTACATTACAATTTGACGGTATTATATTCCATACATTATGAAATGGTTTATATTGTTTTTTAAATGATAAATATATTGCTGGTAAAATCATAGATTGTGTAAGTTCCGAACATGGAAATTTTCTTTTATTTTCAGTAAAATTAGTTCCTGATGTATATGACACGTTCCATTTGGAATCTATTCTTAAAGATTTTTTGGATGTTTTAAGAAAAATATTATCCAATATTAACCATAAGTTATCATTTTTTGTTCCGCATATATTTGCTATATTGTTGACATTTAATTTGAGAACTGGCAAATGTTTACAATTTTTTGCTACCTATAAATATATAAAAATTTATAAATATATAATATACCAATATAGATGATTACTACTATTTTGAACGACGGTAAAAATATAACAATATGTTTAGAATATTACCTCGACAAAACTGTCTAAACAAAGATCTTCATTCCTATGAATAAGTTTGCTTTTTTTTTCTTCTTTTGCTACGAATGGTACAAATCTGGGATTAATGCTCGATGTTAACTGTGTCAGATGGAACAGCACCTATACAAATTGTATATTTAAAAAATCTCATATATTTCATTGTATTTAAATGTATTCCAAATATCATAGAATTTGTATATACATGCTGTATAAAAAAGTTAGTAAACAAAGATAATTTTTAAAACGGTAATCATTTAAAAAAAAAAAATAATCAAAAACATTTTTTTTTATAAATAAAAAACAAACATTTAAAAAGATAGGTTATAGCATAAAAAACATATGAATGACATCTACAATGAACAGTATTGTTTCCAATAATTTAAGGTTAACTTTATAAGATATTTGTTTTTATATTTTTTTAATGAGATACACGAAAGAAAAAGAGAAAAAAAAGAAAAACAAACAAGCAAATAATTATAAGATAATAAATTAGAAAAAAAAAAGTTTGCATCATTCGAATGAAAGATACAAACCTGATTATGTGACTGAAGAGTGATCATTTCAAATTACGTTTCTTCTTCAGTAGGCGTAATAATAATATACACTATAATTTGTATACTTTACGTAAACGATTAAAAAAAACCAGATTAATTTTATAATGAAATATTAATTTAATTGGTAAATGATAATAGACGTGTATAAAATCGTGCTATGTCAAGTGAACTGAAAAAGATCATGGCTTCGTCTGATGATAGGAGGACAACGGAAATGATCTATAGGTTAAATTTCCGTGCAATTTCAAAATAAACTTTTTTAAATGATCGATTATGCACTTTTATTTTTATTGCGTATAATTATTCTGTGAATTTGATTTATTAACTTTTCAATGTTAAAACGACGAAAAAGAGGTTGACAGGTGAGGGGGTGCGAAACGTCAGACGAAGTTAACAATTTCTCGATCGAGATTTTTCGATAGTTGGAAAACAACGATAAATCGCAATATACCCGCGTTTCTTTCTCACTCTCTCTCTCTCTCTCGTTTTTTTAATTTTTGTTATGTTGTGCGTATAAACATTATTATATAAATAAAACTATTTGTTTCTAATTATAAATATTCAATTCTATTCTATTTTTATTTATATACTACGATATATACTACTACTACATTTGAATCTTCGGTGATTCGTCTATTTAAAATTAGGCGCTCAAATTTAACCAATAATATTTTAATTTTTGAATTTTAAATATATCGCGCGCTTTGATTAATTATTAAAAAATAATGTTTAATTATTTATTATATTTATAAGAGAAATATTCGTATCAATATGTGTAAAGTCTTAAAATATAATATATAAAATATAAAAGGAACGAAAGAAATTTTATAATTAAATTACGAATTTGAAACCAATTCTTTTATATCCCACGCTAGTTGATCAATTGTCCACCAGGTTACATTACACGCGTGATGAGGTTAACGTGACATAACGTTGGATGTTTTGGACGCGTTTATGTTATTTTTTAATACTTATCGTGTTATTAATTGTTTAGTTAATTGTAATTATGCAACATTATTTATTTATCAATAGTATATATAGTTTTTTACATTCCTATAATTTTGATTTATAGTTAAAATATAATTAGTGGGTTAGAAACATTTAATCCTTCATTAAAAAATGGAATTGCTTTATACTGTTAATAGAAAAGCATTATCTAAATCATTCTCTAATCAAGAAAGGTATATTTCATCTATCTAAATTATCAATTATTAATAATTATATCTATTTATATAAACATTTTAATAAAATTTTAATTTGATTTTAATTTTTAGTCTTTATAATGGACAATCATTGTGTACATTGTCTTGTCGTAATATTGCTGCATTTACGACAGTTACAGAATTAGATGATAACAATGGTAAAACTTGGGGTTCTCATGTTTACGTTGTTGATTTAAATATGCCTTGGCATGTTCATAAGTAAGTTAGATAAAAATCAAAATGCATTCCATGATAAATATTACATTGTATATTATTCACTCTAATTGTTTTCTCTTTTTTTTAAGAGTGTTGTCCAGTAAGCATTCAATTACAGCATTAGAATGGGACTTACCGGGTGACAAACTTGTGGTTGCTAATTCAATTGGAAATGTTCAATTGTGGATGTTCAAAGACCACGTTCTTAATGATTGGACACTAATAGGTTGTACTTGTTTTGTTGGCGAATACATATTAGGCGCAGCTTGGTTTCACAATGGAAAAAAGGTTTGAGACTTAATAAATAATATAAATTATCAAGAATATAGTCCCACATGCGTTTATTATATTTTACAATTTTTTAAATAATTTTTGTAGACTGGTTTAGTAGCTGAAAAGAAAGATAGTATTCATTACAGCGAAAAGTTCAATCATTTACCCTTCGCTCCTTCTGTAAGACAATTTGGAGGTAGAGCAGCTGAAGGTGTATTAGTAGTTTCGACAACAGGAATGGTCGGTGCTGTAATGATTACAAAAGATTTTCAAAATCCTATATGTTCCTCTACCGAAAGCTTAGGCAGTACTCGGCATAGAATAACATCCGTTGATCTTTGTTATGGGAAAAGTATGTATATTTATTGTAATCTTTTTCTAACAATATTAAATTATTTAGATAATTGTACAATTTATAAAAAAAAACCGTTTATTATTACAGATGGGCATTTTTTGGTAGCTGTTAGCAGTGGCAGTATTTGTTTACCAATTAGATGTTATAGAGTATTAGTACGTAAAACTGATGAGAAATGTACAATTACGTCACAGGCATTACCAAGCTTTTTTTTACAAGATGGAGCACCTAAAGATAATACTTGTAAGATTAATATATTGAAATCTTTTGATTATATAATCTCTATATGAATTAATTAGTAATAATATTATACTTTTAGGTACGAATGTTACTCATCTTAAGTTTGTTGTAAGAGAAGATGCAGATTCCTTAGTAGTTGCAGCAAATAGTGAAAATGGTGGTTTTGTAGAAGTCTGGGAATTAAGGGAGAAGTCACAACCAGTTCATAAGTTATTTCAACCAAAGACTTTGGAACCATTTAAAACGGTGGTACATAGATACATTTATTCCAATGATTATAGTTATATAAACAATAATAACAAATTAAAATATTAAATATTTTTTATAGGTTTGGCAACATCAGTCACAATATCGCTGTCAATCACCGGTTACAGCAATAACTACTACCAAATTGCCTATCGTTACAACTTTACCTCCACCGAGTTATGTTATAGTTGCATTAGCAGATTCTTCAATTCATTGTTTCAATCGTGATTGTTTGAAGGAAGTATCATATTCATCATTAAATATGGCATGGAGACAAGATGAACCTAGTAATAAATATTTCAAAAGTTCAACATCCTTAGCTCACATGGATATTTCATGGCTTGGATGTGTTCTCTTAGCATGCGATACTTATGGGAGTTTATATTTATATAAACTTTTACATGACGGAGGTATGTTTTCAATATTCTTTATTTAAAAATTAATTTTTACAAATATATTATATGATTATAATTTGTATTGTAATATTTATGCTTATAGGACCATCATTAACAATCAATTATGCTTGTACATTATTGGAATATTGTTTAGTTACTGGTTTAGATTGGTTGGATGTACTTTTGTGTTTAAGAGCCTCGATGATAGAAACATTGTGTGAACGATTAGATGCTTCTTATACGAGACAAACACAACCCATACAACAGTATCTTTATGTGCAATTTCTCTCTATTAAAACATCCTTGTATAGGTATATTATATTAACTTATATTATTAAATACCTATTTTAACATCTTTATAGAAGTATATTATATATATATATATATTAAATTATAAAATATATCAATTTTTTCAACATAGAGTATGATAGAAAAACAAATTAATTCTATCAATATTTGTCTATAGAATGATAGTATCTGGTCAAAACAAAGCTGCTGATTTATCTTCTTTACTTATGGTACATTCGGTGGCAACAGCTTTCAAATCATTGTTAAGGCCATCGGATTTAATATCTCATGATAAAGGACCTGCTGAAAGTTTGGCTGCAGTAATTACAGAACCTATTAGTGATGTCGATAAAGTATGTTTTCTTATTATGTTATAAATTTTATATAACTTTTTAATTAATAAAATAATATATTCTCTCTATTGTGTTTTATATATATAGGTACTTCTACATCTTGATCCAAAAGAATTTACGGTTGAACCAAGCACCCTGCAATCTTTACAACAATTAATTCAATGGGTTGCAGATTTAGCGCTAAATCTTTTAGCTCGACTTCCTGAACAACGAATGCAAATGAAAAGTGGTGGTGTTAGTATATTTATCTATATTTATCTTTGTTATTTATTTAAAAAAAATTTTCTCATTTCTACATAGTACAATTTTTGTTGTTATATTTTATTTTTAATGCAGTATGAATTACTCAAAGATCATAAGGCACTTAACACAATAAGAGAATTACTGGTCATCATACGGATTTGGGGTCTTCTTCGTCCATTATGTTTGCCAGTTTTTCTACGCAGTGCTGATAATCTCGATGTTTTGGCATTATTATTTCGATTATTGTCCAAACTTGTACAACCTAATGGTGAAACGCAACAACAAATAGATGACGGTTTGATAGGTAAGTTTTATTTCATATAAATTGTTTGATTTTAATTATATGAAGAAATTGTATTAGATATTTTGCTTATTTATATATAGTTATAGTTAAGAGAATATTTTATATATATATAAGTTGCTGCATTATTTTTTATCAAGTATATATTAACCCGTAGGAAGTAAGATAAAGATACCACTTCCTGACTCATTTATATGTAACCTAAAGGAAAGTTTCTTGATTCAGTGCATATAAATTCAAGTGATCGTTTAATACGTATAAATATTAACTAAAAATATTTTCATATAATTGTTATAATAAAACAGTGTGATTTATTTGTGAGCTACTAGTAATTAAATTTTAATATACATAGATAATTGTATTAAAAAGAAAGTATATATGATGACCAACAAACTTGCTTTCAAACACAAAAATTCAATGGCACTAAATGAACATAAAATGACATCGAGAGAAAACGAAAGATCTAAAATTGTTCGCTTATGTTTAAAACCATTTGGAATATCATCATTTGTAATAATTATGTGTTGCATATTTATAGGATTTTGGTTTATCACGTGCCCATTGATATGGGCGTTGTGTTACTCATCATCCGTTCCATATCATTGGCCTAAATTCTGGTCTATTCTATTTTGGATAGTAGCGTTAATTATTTGGATTTTTATTGTAACATTGTTCTTATGTATTTGGAAATATATAAAAAATAAACACCATACCAATATAAAGAGAAAATCGTACGGTTCAGATGGAACAGATAATCATACACATTTAATATGTGAAAATATTCGATCAATGGTAGATGTGGATAAAAAAAATGATAAAACAGTTATTGATATTGATTCATCGTCAATAGATATAAAAGATCCTGATAAGAAAAATATTAATGATTCCAAAGTAATCGGTGGTATTATTCGAAAAAATTCTAAAAGAAAAAATGATCTTCCACCTTTGGTAATTCACAGAAGGTCAAGAAACAACATAGACAATATAAGTCCAAATGCTATAGAAAAAAATGACGATAACGAATTAAAAATGGACGATATTGGAGAGACTGACGTTGATAAAAATTCTATAAAAGATTATTTGAAATTAGTTACTGTTACTCCATCCGAAGAAGATAAAAATATCGTATCATTACCAAAAACACCATTGTCTCCGAGAGATTTATTTTTTATTGATATGTTACGAGAGGCAGAGAAAGCTGAGAAAAATAAAGCAAATAATAAAGGAGATTTGAGCAAGAGGCATTCAATATTTTTCCCAGAAAATTTAATACAATCTACGATTGATTCTTTTAACAGTAAACCAAATAATTCTGATGATGATAAAGATAATAAAAAAGATGATAAAGAAAGTGATGAAAAAAAAGTTCAGAGAGAATCTAAATACTTTATTGCCGAAATAGAAAGTCCGAAATATGAAATAACTGAAGTATTTATAGAAGTTAATAAAACTGTAGAATCTGATAGCAAAAAAGAAAGTTTAGATCTTTGTACAGTTAAAATGAATGAGAACAACTCGGCACCACCCGTATTAGAAATTAAATCTACCGAGAAGGATGATGTAAAAGAAAATAGAAATATGTAAAATGTAGATTAACAATTATTTTTAGTTTTAGTTTTGTTTTTTTTTTTTTTTATAAACGATATTAAATTTATTTGAATTATTTAGAATATAATAAGCGTAAAAAGAATATAAATAAAAGTATACAAATATAGTGATTACAGGAGTGGTATATTTATCGATAATTTTGGATTGTAAATAAGTAAATAATATTGATTTAATAGATATAAATAAGTTAGAATTAATAGTATTATGTCAATGGTTTGTTTTATTTCAGATGATTGTTGTTTGTTACCAAATCAAATAATGATACCTCAGTTACATCAAGGCAGTAGTATTACTGCTTTAACATCGCCAGCAGTTTTTTATCAAAATCTTCCTTTGCAAGTAATTAAAAATTAACTTTTCTTCTTTTATTTATATATAATACATATAAGTTTATAAATGAAAGTGGTCTAATTTTGTAAGTCATCTGTTGTTTCAAGATATTTAAAGGATTACATTTGAATACTAAATGAATATGAAATAATGTTGAAATAACAAGTACTATTTAACAATATAGGATTATTTGAATTTATATTATTTTATAATTATATTGAATTAACTTAATTTAAAATAATTTCACGTGGAATTATTGATAAACTCATTTTTTTTTTCCTCATTTTAACTTAGACCACTTTCATAATTATGAGCAAATATATACACATGTATATATTTTTGTATAAATATTAAAATAATTCTATTATGTGTGTTGAATTTAGTTAGAATATGGCATAGAACCTGAACAATTACTATTTACACCTGAATTAAATCCAGTGGAAGGATGTATGCATAGCGGACAAGTAGTAGACACCATTCGACATTTATATCTTGGAAAACAACCGCTTCTTGTTAAGCAGTGTACAAGGTATTTTGTAAAAAGTTGCATATGCAATTTATACGTATGCAATTAATATGTATACAATATAAAAGTATGTATATATATATGTATCTATAAAATATATATATGTATTTGTAATAATATATATATTTTTAGATGCGGTGGTAAAGTTCAAGTTCAAAATATGACAAGAACAGCTGCTATCAGAGCATGGGATCAAAGATGGACACGTGCTTGCAGATGTGGAGGATTTTGGAGAATTCACAAAACTTGTGTGTAGATATTTATAAGAATCAAATAGTTTTTAAAAATGTTTTTCTTGTAATATAGTAGTTGCATTAAGGTTTTCTATTGTATATTCCATTTCAAATTAGAATACATTTTTATATTTTAATTGTTACGCCAAAAAATATACATCAACGTATATATACACAGTTTTAATTATAATTCTTATAAATCATATATAGACAATTTTGAAAATATTATTTACTATATGATTTAATTGAGCAATTTCTATGTTGATTTTATTTTCTTTTTTTTTTTTTTTTTTTACAAATACAATATATAAATACAACAAAATGCATAAATTTTCGTATTTTTCAGTATAGGCTGACCATGGCCCAAATATGATTACATTAAAATGAAACAAATAAAGTACGCATACTGATGTAAGTTATAGTTTTATTTTTTTATTATTACGAACAATTGTGTCTTTCACAAATAGCAAGATAGAATCCTTGGAAATATATTTCAAAGCAATTTAATATTGTTGAGAATATGGATAAGAGAGATTATACCTTGGTATTAGGTTTATATATCTCAGTAGGATATCTTATACAGTATTTTAAACAATATGTATAGGAAACTAAATAAAAAATATAATACACGAAACTTGTTCTCATATCAACGTAACGTAAATTGTAATATGCAATTTTAAATTGAAGATTTAACATTTATTATCTGTACGTAGCCATGGTCAATTATTATTTTAGAGTACAATTCTTTTGAATTCACTTGTTTCCAACATACTTTAATGACTTTCTCCTTTTCTACCAGTTACTCTTTTGAATTCACCCATATTGGTTGTTGAAATTGGTGATCCAAATATAATCAATTGATCGATTCTAGTAGTATCAGTTCCAGCTTGATTATTTTTTATAAATATTTGAAGATTTTGTACATTTTGGAATTTCACGTAACGCAAGGGAATTGGATTTCCTTCTTCGATATCTTTTGGCAATAATCTGTAAACAAATTTCATACATATTTATGTATATGCATAAATAATAATAATATATAAATATATATACATATATATATATATATAATAAATGAAAAATATACTTACGTAAGATCTTGGACACTAGTATTGGAGTCTGCCATATCAAAATCTATAGTTCTAGGTTGATTGATAAAAAGTTTCACATATTTTGGCCCCGAATCTGTTGGTGCTTTGATTTTTAAGGAATGTACTTTAACAGCTTGAGTAAAAGTAATAGATAATATTAATTGTTCATCACAATCGCTCTCTAGATATCCATCATCAGTTGTTAAGCATTGAACAAAGTTGTGGTCATCTGATTCATTTAAACATTCGCATTGCGTTTTAGCAATGAATGTATTTAAATCCATCTGCAAAGTAAAGACATTTTACCAAATTATTTATCAAAGGGACTGTATAATAAAAAGAAATTAATAATTGACATAATATTATTTGAAATGAAGCTTTTATTACATTTATTTTGTGTAATTAGAGAATAACTTTAATTACACATTGTTAAAAAAAAAACTTGTACAATATGTTACTACATAAAATTCATTTAATTTCTTTTAAATGTTCGTTTAAAGTAAAAATAAAATCAAATAAAATCAAATAAAATAAAAACAAGATAGATAAAAAAAAAATAATATGTAGTATTAGAATAATACATGGAATGTTTAATATCGAATGTAAGATTCATGGAAGGCTAGAGAAATCATCAACGCTTGCCACTTATCAAAACTATATTTGTTTCGAAAGCCAATAAATGCCTTGACAATTAAATGTTAAAATTCACTGAAAGAAAGTTACCGCAACTTTCTTATTGGTTTGGTTGATACTTATTCCAGTATAAAAGAATTGCAGCAAGTAATATCATTCCAAATATATGATAATAGGCATTATCACTACTTCGTACATGTCCAGTAACTGAACTCTCTGATTCTTCGGTATCACCATTTCCATAATATTGTTGTATTTTTGATTCAAGTCCAGCTGGATCCGCTCCTTGGCAGGAACCCAATTTAGTTCGGTTGCGATAGAAAATGAAAGTGGGCATTACACTGACACCTTGGGAAGCTGCAACTTCTGCGCATTTGTCTACGTCTACTTTGAGAAATACAGCATTAGGATATTTCGTAGAATATTGTTCAAATACCGGTGCAATTCTTTGGCATGGTCCACACCTACGAATAATAACATCAATCTATACACATTTATGATTACATTTATCATGATAAAAATATTTGTATATTTTTTTTTTTTCTAAATAAATTTCATACTTTCATGATATTTTGATATTAGTCACATGGGTTGATAAAACTTCAAATGCAATCAATTTTTTTAGATTGTTTTGTATGTTATCAATGTATGTATTGTTATAATTAAGGTATTGTCGTAATTAGTAAAAACAAAAATAAAAAATAAAAAAACAGTTCAATATTTGGTAATACGTGGAATTAACGCGAAAAAAAACTATAACCTTTAGAAAACTTACCACGTAGCTGTATAATCTACAACGACCAATTTCGTACCCGCATCAGTCAATTGGCTATAAAATTGACTTTCATTGTTGATCACACGTACAGATCCCATTTTATTTTTTAATTATATTTTATTTCCTTTTAAATAGTTTTTTTTCTATAACATTAAGTACGACGTGAAACACAAAAGAATGGGCTTGAATTATCGAATGACTGGCAGATTCAGGATCTTCTTATTACACCGATTCTCTGTTAAGGTGGATCCACTAACGCCACTTTATATTTCAAGAAGAAAGAGTTAAATGCGGTTAAATTAAAAAATGTTCATGTTATCATTCGAATCATTCCAATGGTAATATAGAGACAAATCTGTTTTATCGGTTATCGATAATTCAACTTTCAATATTATCAAAAGTGAATAATTTTCTACTTTACCGACTAGACAAAACTGACACGTCGGTATATTACAGAAATAAAATGTTACATATATACATACGCGTATAATTATATATATGTAATTATACAAACAATTTATATAAATCAACATATTTGTGATTTGATTTAAATCGTTCTTCAATTATTTTTATTTGCAATCAATCGTGTAAGGAAATTTGTTTTCAGAAAATTTGGTCCCTAAATAAATTTGACACCTTGGACAACTGTGTACGGTATCTTTAAAGTTGAGAGAATAATACGGCAAAACGCACATACTGTTTGAAATGAAGACAAATTTAGAGGGAGGTGTATATTGTTACTATACGTATTATAATAATTTATGAATATATCTTACCACACTGGTAGTAAAGTAATAGCTATCAAATGTGTCACACAAGTATTGTAATGTTTTACATTGGTTTCAATGTAATACAAACAATTTGGACACGTTGTTTTCGTTGAAAATTTATCAAACTTAGTATGTTCTATAAAAATACATATATATTTTAAAAGATCAGGATAAATTTAAACAAGTGTTTGTACAAACGATTCTTACCCCACATTGATCGAGGTTTTTTAATACGTTTACTGCGATATTTCGGTTTAGGATAATTCAAAACTCTTTGTAATAATTTCCTAATACTAACTCTTCTTTTTTTTTCCAGCTGAAATTCCGAGGATGACAAATCCGCATAAAAGGACATCCTATGGCGATTAAGGTTATTCGAGAATACATCTGGAAAATGTAAAAAAAAAATGTAAAAATCAATGAATCATCATCATGATTAATTCATCATTAATTCTAATAACAATCCGATTCAAAAAAGTTTCAATATTTAGTTCTAAATTAATTTTAAAGCTAGTGGTAATCATCATTTTTTACTAAGTCAAATGTTGTTACAAAACACTTCCATTTGTTGCATTTCATTTAATTTCTACAATTTCAGGAAAACCGTATTGTATTGTTTACCACGTTAACTGCACTGAGAGAAAGCGAAGCTTAAGGCAACATTGGGCCCCCGTGTGTTCATAAAACGATGTGAATATGTTATACACTCGAGTATGTTCACATGGTAAAGTCAGTATCATGTTGTTTATCTTCAAAAGCGAAACTTTGTCGTTTTCCTTGTCTATTAATTAATATTTATTCTATTTTCTCTCTCTCTCTCTCTCTCTCTCTCTCTCTCTCTCTCTCTCTATTTCTCCTTAACTTCTTTTTTTACTTATTTTATTCTTAACAATGATTTCTATATGAAACATTTTACTCACGTAAAACTCGACGTTCAGATGTAGATTGGATTTCATTTTCTTTCATTATATCTTCTTTTTGTTGTTGTTGTTGTTGTTTAAGAAATTGTTTACTCGACAAAAGTTATGAGGGGATTTGATTTAACCTCGTTGAGACAAAAAGAAAATATCATAGAAAAATTAGGAACAAAAAAGTAACTAGAAAGAAAACAAAGAAAAACGAATAAAGGGTCTCCTTGTTTTGCTCCTTTTTTTTTACAGCTGATTAAAAAAGAGAAAAAAAGAGAAAGAAATAAGACAAGACAAGACAAGAATAGAAATTGATTGATTGATTGATTAGTTTGTTTCAGTTCCGAGTAATTATTTAATCAGTAAAAGTGGACACTACCAGGGGACAACTGAACAAATTAATTTTTCTTTAAGGGGCACACCTAGTGTGACCGCCTAAAAAAAAAAGGTGATTTTTAGAAATTTTTCTAAAGAAAATTACTGGATGAAATATTTTAAAATTTAGAGGATATATTTATACACAATTAACGAATATTCACTAAAATTTTCAAATGAAAAAAAGTAATTTTCAGCGAGTTATTCGCTATCTCTCAAGTCACTATAAAAAAAAGGGCCTAAACGGCTACAGTGATTCCGGCCTTCATTGTGGATGAAATAAACAAAAAAAAAAAATACTATTAATCTAGAAGGTATTGCCTATACAATGACCTAAAATTGTGAAAAAAAATTAAAATTTAACAAAATGGCAGACTTTTTAAAAAAAAAAATCGAACTTTGCTCAAAATTTTGATGATTTTTGGCCCGCCAAAATTACATTTTTTATACAAWYGWAAAACTTTTAGGTCATTGTACAGAGAAACATATACGAAATAAGCAGAAAAAAAATCAAAGCGATCGGATGATTCTTCTTCGAGTTACAATTGCAGCCAATTTGAAAAAAATAGTTTTGAGAAAAACCCGTTCAAAGATAAAATGATTGCTTTCTAATCTCTGACCGGCTACTCTTTAGAAAACTGAAACTCTAAAACTATTAGAAATATTTATTAGAAATTTCAGTATGTTATTTTTAAAGATATAGACTATCAAAACATGCACACACATAAAAAATCAATTGTTTTCAAAATTTCACACTAGGTGTGCCCCTTAAGATTTCCTTGACATATTGTTCTTGCAAAGATCAAAAAAAGTAAAACAAAGAACATAAAAGTAAAAGAAAAAATGTTGGAAAAAACCACCACCACCACCACCACCACCACCACTACCACCAATGGGGGATGAGAGCGATTAACGAAACTCATGAAACACGGAAACTGTAGCGAACTAGTTGGAGTAGATATCGAGTAGATATGTACGTGGATGGTGATGGGGTTAAAGGAGCTGAGAGGAAGATGGAGAGACCTGAAGAAGTGAAGAGAAGAGAAGGGAAGGGTAGAGAATAGAATAGAAGAGAATAGAAGAGAATAGAAGAGAAGAGAAGCATTGTCTGGGGAACGTGAACACTATTTGCTAGCAAAGTAGATTAGGTTGGTATTGATAGAGAAAGAGAGTGTGTGAGAGAGAGATGGTGAGAGTGAGAGGAAGAGAAGGAAGTAAAGGTAAAGGTAGGAAGGAAGGAAGGAAGGAAGGAAGGATGTGTATAGGTAAATGTGTTAGTGTATATAGATGTATGCGTAAAAGAGAAAGAGAGAGAGAGAGAATAGTTGTGTTCAGTACGAGAGAAGGGCCAATAAAGAGAGAGAGAGAGGAGACCAGGAGAGATGGGATATAGCAATAGAGTTTCGCTTACGAGACATATAACCGCGTTAGACGATGCTCTTTGTTGTATCAGTGCGCAATTGCCTTAAGTTCTGATCTTGTCCGATATTGATGTTCGAGAGGCCAGGGCAACCCCGATGGGCTACTAAGAGTTCTATTCTCTCCTTTCCTATCGCTTCTCGATCGAGTCCAACCACTTTAGGATCTTCAGGAAGGCCGTTTCCCTTCTCTCTTTTTCTATACATTTCATTCTCTTTAACCTTTACTTTTCTTTTTCTTTTTTTTTCTTTTTATCTACCAACGAAATTTTTTCCCCTCAAAATTCAATTGGACTTTGACGAGATTTTCGGATATACAGAAAGAGAGAGAGAGAGGGTCTTAGAAAATAAAATCCTAGAAAAGTAAGAAAAATGATCGAGTATTTGTGTTATACGTTGATTTAATTAATCTGTGGATTATTAATTGATTTTGATTTGATTTGATTTGATAAGCGGAATCGAAAGTTTTTTTGTATTTTATTTAGGTATTATTATGTACATTTAATTGTTTTCTTTATCGTTAAAGTATCGTTTAAGAAAATGTTTCTTACTGTTTTGAAGTATCTTTACGTCGAACTGTAATAAAATAATTTTTTGATATCTTCGGTAGAGTTTTAGAAAATGTGACTGCAAATCTAAATATATCAGAAATAGATATGTTTGTCGTAAAAGTAATTCAAAGTGTAAGCCAATTTTTAGATTTATGCATAATAAGTAAGGATAATTATATTATCATATACGTTTTGCAAAATTGATTTATTTAATCGTAATAATATTTGAAACGGTTTGATTCTATTATAGTTTTTTTGTTTTTTTAATCGATCGATGATTGATTTTATTAAATTATTTGCCGATCGTTTGATTCTTTAGATATCGATAAATAAATAAATAAATAACATTGCGTTAATTTAAGCGTAAAGAAACAATGCTTTTGTTTCTAGCAAAGATCTTATTTTTACTTTAACTAGTACCTGCTAGGAAATGTCCAGATTATCTATGCAATTTGAGAAATGAAACAATTTTCGATACTTTAACGGATAATCCTAATTAATTTACATATTACCTAGATAATCTGAGGAATAACTGATTTCTGCACTTCAGCGTTAGCATATATATATATAAAGAGAAAAAAAAAGAAGAAAATGGTTGAACATCAGATATACGGATAATACGAATACCGTTGCAATGATAGTTAATTAAACTTACTATTATATCTCGAATATTCCAATTTAGTTTTCAGAATCAATTTTTCAAATCTTACAATAAGATATATTCAACTATCAGGGATAAAAGTTAAGATGTATGAATTTAAAAAAATAAAATACAAAATAAAAGAAGGGAAAAAAACCAGAATATAAAACAAGTGAGAGAGAGAGAGAGAGAGAGAGAAGAATGACTTTGAAAAAAGTGTAGGTGAGAGTGTACACAAGGATGAGTCACGTAACTCGTTAAAAATAAATCTTCAAAAAATATATGGTAAACCAAAAAAAAAAAAAGAAAAATAAAATTCATAAAAATCAAATATACGTTATCTGTAAGATCATTATTTTCGTAGTAGTGTCGCCATTAATATTGGATTTTTATTTTTGGTAATAAAAAATCAGTAATATTATCAATGTAACGAATCACCATCTTGGTTCATTCTGTATACATGTATATATATTATATATATTATAATCCCGATGAGCTACTGCCCATCTATTTATCTATATTAAGAAATCTAGATTATCTATAGATTGCAATGCTATAAATTGTACAACTTTGCTAATTCTTTGAAAAGTTTTGGTAAATATTTTTTATGCTAAAAGTGAATAGATTTTAAGGGGTTACATGGGTTTACACCGGGAAGAAATAGCATATTTTCAACAATTTTTTTTTCTATATAAAAAATGGAATTTTTTCA
>NW_014569644.1:69630-82189 GCF_001313835.1 Polistes canadensis
TATTAAATTGTAATTGATTTATTATATTTAAATAAATATTTAAATTATAGTTTATATATATATAGGTATATTATATAGGTATATTACATTTAAATTATATAGTATATATGTTACCGTCAAAGCCGGAAATCAGTCATTGCTAGTAATTCCTCGGCATTATTATGAATGCAAAGAGCTTTCAGATGAAGTCGGAAATTGAAAAATTCTTCCAGTTTTTCCTATAGAATATCAAATTACTATTTAAACAACGTTGAAAAGAATACATTCTCGGGTACAGACACACACAACCATACGCATGAATTTCTTTCTTCAAATTGGGATCGATCGTGTTAAGTTTTTTGAATGCGGAACTCGCCTAACGATTGGAGCAATCACCGGGAACAAAATAATGTTTCTATTCAATGTTTAACTATATATTATTTTACTAAAATAAACGAAAAAAAAAAGAAAAGAATTTCGAACGAAGGTGGTAGGTATACAAAAAAAATTGCTAAGCACATATATGCATCTCTAATCTACGCGAATTGCATTCGTTGGACGCATATATGCGCCCATAGGATTCAAAGGGTCTAATCAAAATCGTATAAAAACAAAATTAGGTGTATATGTCACATTGTAAATATAAAAATTGATCTATTAATTAATTATAAATAAAAAAAAGTTTATATACTAAATTAATTAAGAATTATATACTTAATATTATCTTATTTAAACAAAAATTAATTAATATCATTTTCAAAAAATAAACGTATATATATATATATATATATATATATATATATATATAAAGCTATATATACGCTATATATATATATATATGTCATTGTAGATTCGAATCTGAGAAACGAGAATGGAAGACGAGTTTTCGTCGATTTTGGAATAATCAGGTGCGTCCACGTAGACGGTTTCGAAGTTTCTATTAAAATAGGAATAATTCTCGAGTAAAGAGAGAGAGAGAGAGAGAGAGAGAAAGAGAAAGAGAGAGAGGGAAAAGCATAGACGGTTTCTCTGGACGTTATGTTTCGACTCAAGCCATCGAAACGAGAATTTTGGTGTACTCATCTACGGATATAGCGTACAACGCGATAATTATTCGTACTTGAAATAGAATTAGGATGGTAGAATCTCGACTATTCGTAGCCGTGTGTTACGTTGACTTTAACATTCTCTGCGAATTACGGGTCTCGAATGTCACTGTACTGTGAGAGAAAGAGATGAGAAGAGAAGAGAAGAGAAGAGTGAGAGAGGGGTAGAGAGGGGGAAAGAAAGAGAGAGAGAGGGAGAGATATGGGAAACGATACACTTTAATGCTCTCGAGTTTAGAACGTATCACAATGTTTCGTCGAGAAGTTCGAAACATTAAACTGTTTCTGCGTATAATTATACGTGTATATTATAATTAAGGTTGTTACCTTTTTTATTTATTTTTTTTCCCATTTAATTTTTGATCGTTACTCTCGAGCGAGTGAGTGCACTTTTTAAAACGTATAAATATATCATTTAAATCTATGCAAATTATGTTCGTAGGCCTTTGATAGCTCAATTGGTAGAACAGTTGTTTGGTAATCTAAAGATCCTGGGTTCGAATCCTCCCAGTCTTTTCAATAATAACTAGTTTTTAATGATTCAGTTTTTTTACGAATCTTACATTGATTCCAATAATAATGGGTTTCTCCTTGATAACAAAAATGTCGTTCTCATATAAAAACACTTTTCTCACGATAAGTAGTATAATAATACCTTTTTCTAATAATAGTGATACACATTCTCATTAAATGGTTGATTACTCATTTCCAACAATTGTAATTTAATACTCTTCCAATAATTATGGTACTTTTACTTAAATATGCTGGATCACTTAGGGGATCCTCATGGAGGGTAGTGAAAACTGAAGGTTTCCTTTCAAAAAATAAGGCCTTATAGAAGGAGAGGAAAAACGGGTCCGATGGGGTACCCCCTGAAGTGTGTTCCCATTTTTGACCTGCCTTGTTCAGTCGGTCCGAGTTGCATTCATTTCAGATTTTTTAACACAGTCCTCGTTATTCTAAAATTAAACACCCCAAGGTCACTCACACATTCAGACCTTATCCATCGATACAGATTTAACGGTCCCACCATTTTAGTCGCATTTGATTACGAAAAGGATAAGGGTTCTCTTTTTAATTATGTTTGCTATTTATTGGATCAGTATTTTGATACTTTTCTTTTTGAGATCATTCTTTCAAATAAATAATTAATATTTATATTAATGTATCATGAGAGAGAGAGATACATATATATATATTTGATATTAATGTATTTTCCGTTAAATATTATAAATACTGATAAATTATTTATAAGAAAATAAAATATTCATATATTATACTGTGACAATTTATTTTACAAAATAATGTGATTAAAAATATTTAAAAAATAAAACAGAGAAATAAATAAAAGTATATTATTATTATTATTATTATTTTTTATTTATGGATATTGTAAAACTTATTACGCGGGGTAACGATAAGTGTATCAATAATTTCTCTTTATCGGGAACGCGTGGTAATGAAAATTCTAATGCGAGATAGTCTTTCTTGCCATATTTCAGAAATGCATGTATTCATTTTCCAACTTTCAACCGACGGTTTTACGCGGTGAGAGAACTTGTGCAGCGCGAAAGAAAGAATGAGAGAGAGAGAGAGAGAGAGAGAGAGAGAGAGAGAGTGAGAGAGAAAGTGGGAGGAGGGTGAAGAGGGGGTGGGGTGGGGGGAAGAGAGAGAAAGGAGAACCGCGTGCGTGGAAAGCGAGATTGAATTTTTCACCGTTTCTCTGTTGGAGAGGAAAAAGGAAAAAGGGGAAAAAAGCAAAAAAAAAAAAAAAAAAAGGGAAAAAAAAAAAAAAAAAAAAAAAAAAATCGGGAAAAAAAGAAGTAAAAAAGGAAAAATAAAAAAAATAAAAAAGCTTTTCTTTCTTTCTCATTCGTTCACGAAACGTAGGAAAGATAATTGCATACCGTCGTCGTATAACGAAAGTGTGAACAACACTTCTCTCTCTCTCGTCTTAGTTTCGTATCATTTGGAATAATAATAAAAAAAGAAAAGAAAAAATGGATATATACCTATATATATGAGTATAAATGTAAAATATATATTCGTGGAAACTGATTATATCTGTTCTTACATATTCTTGTGTGTGTCCAGCCCCCCCCCCCCACCCACTTTGTTTTTATTTTTTTTTAATTTGATCTTATAGAAAATGAGAAAACATTTCGCTTCAGGTTTAAGAAAAAGATTCGAATAATAATTACGAAGTAGAAAATGAGTTAGACGTATTTTCAATACGTTTGAAAAAATATTTCATCTTATTAATATGAATAACTGTTGATGACGTACGAATGAAAAGAGTTTACGAGTTGTTAAAAAATTGCTTTAGGATTTGACAAAAAAATTGCGAAGACGGTTTATCCACTTATAGGGAAATGAAAAAAAGAAAAAGAAAGTTAAAGAAAAGGATTAAAAAAAAAAAAGAAATATGATATGAAATGTCGCGAACGGTTAATAATAAAAATAACCGTATGAATGATTCTCTTTGTGTCAATCATGTCTGTGAATGAAGCAGACGGAATAATACGCGCTATGATGATTCCCTTTCCATTCTTCATCGGAACGTTATTCATTGAGGGATAAATTTTTGTCGAGGATTTTCCCTCGCTAAGGGCCAACCTCTAGCGCTACTCGTTTTATAAAAAAAAGAATCGGCAAGGGTCTTCCTCCTCCTCCTTCTCTTCCTCTTCCTCTTCCTCCTCCTCCTCTTACCAAGAGCAAAACGAAAAGGCTTCGACGTTAATTCACGGGAAATGTCGGGGTAGGAAAGATTGGAAGGCAAATCGAAAAAATAATCCTCTTACTCGCACGATTATTTAAAAAAATTGTGGTAACGTCGAGAACGGCTGAGAGCTAGCTAGCTAGCTAGCTACTACGCGAAATCTCAAAGCCTTTCTCTCTTTTTCTTTCATTCTTTATTTTCTTTCTTTCTTTCTTCTTTTTTTTCCTTTTCTTTTTCTTTCCTTTTTTTCTTTTCTTTTTATTTCTCTTTCTTTCCTTCCTTCTTTTTCTTTTCGGTACTTTTCAACGTGAGTGTATACTGGGTGAGTCAGAATTAATCGGTCACATGAGTATTCATCTATTGTATGTTGGATTTATAGTTATCAAATATGTCTATAGATCATAATCGAAAAGTTATACATTATATATATACGTTATATAGATAACGGTTTAAAATTGACTCTCTATATATAAGATAGTAAATACTTATGACTGTAATGAGAAATGATGTTATATTGATTTGTGAACATAACTATCGAGTTGCTGAGAAAGTCCCAAATATTGGGACGAAACGTTCAACGGATAAATAGATTGTTCATCTAATTTAAACCTGTCCCAAAAATAACATCCCTAAGAATTAAACTTAGTAATAATAATATATAAGTTTCAAAGGGAATTAAAGACGGTTAATAAATCTGATGAACAATTTATTTTGAATTAGTTGTACGTTTCGTCCCTTACTGGGGACTTCATCAGCAACTTGTAATAATATTAGGAATTTAGTAATAATAGGAAAATTTTTGATAAGAAAACAATTTATTATATTAACATAATCAATAAGGTTATGTTAATCGATTAAGTCGTGTTTTTTAATGTCATTTTTTTTCTTTAAATTATTTTTTTAGGTTACCAATGTTTTTGTTTTTTGTTTTTTTTCTTTTTACTCTTAAATATAATTGCATTCTTGTTTTCTTATAAATTATTGTAATCGACACTTTTTGGATTAGTTCAACGATATACGCGTGTTCAGAGATTCCTTCAACACGGAGAATCGTAATTTTGAATAAGCTGGAATGAGAAAACAAAAAACAAAGGGATTAAATGAAAGAAAATAAAAGAGGCGTGATTGAGCCCAAACAGAAACAGGAAATCATTGTTGGCTCATCGAGGTTTACAGAAACAAAATACAGATTACAGTTTACAGATTAAAAAAAACTTCTGATTCGATACAAACGGATACAAAATCACGAAGCCTATATACAAGGAGGAGTGTTATAAATGTGTCCTACGATATACACAATGAGAGAATGATTTTTATTGCCACTAGAGAGCGCGTCGATTCGTTTGATCTGATTTTTCAAATATGAAAAAACCTAACCTTTAACTTAGGAAAAAAAACATAGATAAATAAGTCGACGAAGTAAATAAAAAAATTAGAAACTAAAGAAAATGTGGAATAATTGGTTATGATATCACAAAGTCAAGAAAAAATAACAATAGCATGACAAAAATATGTCGATAAATCATCCTATATATCTGTAAAAAAAATTGTTAAATGGAATCAATTTATCTTTAACTTAATTAATATAAAAATGAATAATACTGCATGTAAAATGTTATTACCAGTTACCTTAAACACTAAACACCACAAAATCAACGATATAAAATAACCTGTTGAGCTGTAAGAAAATTAATCCTAATCTTTTAATTAATCCTTAATTAAATTAAGGCGTCGTGAGTTAAAACAAAAACATCAAAGAGAATGATTTGTTTCATTTGTTTATTTATAAAATCACACGTACTTAAATCTGAACTTCTGAACACCAGTGCCGCCACCCTCGCGATGAATTATCGTACTCGGTATTTAATTATTTTCAACAACACAAATCCGACTAAAACACGTATCTCTTGTATAGAACTTTGTTTAAAAAATAAAGAAGATGTATTAAAAATGGCGGATACGGGTGATCTCGTTTAATTATCGATCGAGTCGTTGTACGTTCGGTAAAATTATATAAACACGGGGCCAATTATATTGTCACGGGCTTATACATTCCTTCCTTTTCTTTTTAATCATTGTTTCGCTCGGGTGAATTATATAGACACGAGAAGAATCTATTTTCAACTCATTGATTTTAATAATAATGAGTATAATACAATACTTGTATTTCATGGTTTTGTTTCGTTAGGTTAGGATCCTTTTTATTCATTTGAAAAATTTGTCTTCATAGGCGTCCAGCACAAGAACAGGATGATTCACTTTTGGAAGCTGCCTCACCAGGGGACTCATTACAAAAGTGGTAAAATTGGGTTGGGGGAGGGGGGGGATTACGGTTAATTACCGTTTCGAAAAATTCAAGCGTGCATTTTAAATACATATGAAGGATTAATGAATAAATGATTGAGCCGCTGGATTGACTGAATTTATAGTTTCCGATCGTACATGAACTTCAAATCAAATCTTTAACTCAGAAATATGGAATAAATAAAATTCAGGGTTTAAGGTTTATTTGCTTTATTTATAATATATTAAATGTTCAAAATGATTCCCTTCAGCTGCGATACATTAATTATATTTCCAAAGAATAAGATTCTAATGCTCTGTGAGATTTATATCAAAGAGAATCGATGCACAAGTCTGATGATTCATGTCCTCCGCAGATATTCATACAGATAAAAATCAATGAATGTAAGATCTGATTACCGAGCTGATTATTATATGAGTTAAAGGTCGTTTGAGAGAGTCATATTATTGTACACTGTTTAACTCGTTTAAGCATTGGCTACGATAATGTATAGGAAAATAGAAAAAAGTGTAGTTGCATTTTAAAAAACAAAACAAAAACACTTAAACATGATACGTTACGATGATCCACGTGCGTCCCTTAAAATCATTTTGATTCCAACGTAGACATACTTCGTAACTTTTAATCCAACAAAGATATTTAGGTTTCCGATTTATTCTGACTCACCCTATATATACATATGCAACTTCCATACATATACCTACATAGGAAGCGTAAACGAGACCTAGCCTGCAGCAATGCAAGAGGGAGTGAGAAAGGGAAAGGAGCGAGTGACCGACCCGTTGCTAAACAAACATGAACAAACCACGTTGTTTTACGTGCCATCGGCGATTCGCGGTTGAAACGCACTAGCTTACATCTACACGCATTTCCCTTTCTCTCTCTCTCTCTCTTTCTCTCTTTCTCTCTTTCTCTCTTTCTCTCTTTCTCTTTCTCTTTCTCTTGCTTGCCACGCCTGTAATTTAGTAATGAATACGTACGTGAAGTGGTACCTGCTGATATGTAGGTACGTAACATCTGGCGGCCTATGAAACGCAGGGTCGAGCAGTCTGCAGTTGAACGTTACGACCAGCAAGAGTTATGAGCCTCGACTCAATCTCCGGGTGCTTTCCAACCTTCCCAGGCTGTTCCCATCTCTAAACCTCCCTCTATTTCACCCTTTTCATATATTATAATTACGATATAATCACAAATATCATATGATTTTTATGAAACTTTGGATATATAATATATTTATGTAAGATATTTTTTGTAACTTTTCTATCGAAGATATAGGTTAGGAAAATTGGATCGTTTGTTTTGATAAGAATCGTAAACGACACTAGCGCCGCCTAGCTTCATCAACATTTCGGTACTTTTCATATATTTGCGTTATTTTGGATTTTTCAGGTTAATTACGTGTAATATTTTAATTTATTTGTTTCTTTACGATTGTTTTTACATTAACTTCGTCGTTATTGTTTTACTTCTGTGTTAGAAATGTTTTTCAGGTTATTATTTTAGGTTATAAATTTTTGAGGTTATCGGTACAATTTTATCAAGATTGAACTTGATTATTTTTTGTGTCTAGTTATTTTATAGTAAGATAGAATAAAATACGTGAACAAATGTTTTGATAATTAGATATTACAGTTGTTTGAATATAATATATACAATATTTATCGGTCAATAAAATGAATATTATAATAGAGATGATAAAATGAGTCAGAATTTGCTATTGTGCAACCAGTCATCAGTGTCAGTATGATCTTTGTGTCTATTAATTATTTAAAAATGTGTTTTACACACACAATAGTTATCAGTAATAATAATCATGATGATAAAACATATATAGTTTATATTTCGCAAGGAAAAAAATATATGGACCGTTTATTTTGAAAGTGGTGTAAGTCCATTTTCTGTTGTTTTGAGAAAATTAAAGGTTTGCATATTGGTTAATTTAAAAATATTCATTAATTATATCAAGTTTGACAATGTTTATATTAATTTATTGATATGTAATTTGATTATATACATTACCTTTAGGCTAATTTAACTAAAATAATATATATTTACAGGCTGCAAATGGACTTACACCACTTTCAAAATTAGTCAATTGTTAAAATCATTTAATTTCTGTTTTGAAAAATCAAATATCACTTAAAATATATTTCATATCAATCCAATTTTGTTTACAAATAATAACAAGAAATTAAGTAGAAGTAGTATTTTTTATTTTGAACGTTAATTATATTGATAAATTCAACATTATTAGTAGTATTTATTTATGCTTTTCATGTGGCAGTGTTTTTAAATATTTGTGATGCACAGGAGGTATATAGTGTAATAACTGCTTGATATTCATATATTTTTCGTAAGTAATAGGCATAGCATCGTGATATAAATACACTAGACGATTTTTTCAAATTTTGACTGGTCTTTCCGGACATATAGGTGATAAATTATAAATCTTAAATTCTGTGTCTTTCATCAACATTTTATATAAAATAGTATATGGTGCACTTTTTCAAAAACTTATCCAACATATTTGCAACCAATTTACCTTTTTGTTTATTATTGTTTCTTGTCATCTGTTTTTTGATTGCGTTCTGTAGGTTCTTCGTTGAAACGAAATTCTCTCGTTTAATTTCATGTAAAATAAATTTATTATGTTGTTTACACTGTTTTATAATATCATAATATTCCTGTGATGTATACAGGAAATTCTTTTTTATATTATTTTTTTCTTTCTTTTCTATGGAAATTGGACTTACACCACTTTCATAATCAATAGTTACGTAATTTCTTTTACCGGCCAATTTTAAATTGAATAAAGCATTGACATTTTTTAAGATATTAAATACTAACTAGTTATAAATAGAAAGTTTACACTAAATTAAGTATAAATTACGTGATATCTCATTTTTTTTTAAAAATGGACTTACACCACTTTCAAAATAAACGGTCCATATATATCTTCGTTTATTTTTCATTTCGAGATATTTAAAGAGGTATAACATTTGAACACTTATCAAATGAATACGAAATTTTCTTTTTATAAAAACTTGTATACAAAACCACTTTCATAATTATGGTTGCATAAATAAATTTTCTATAGTTTCTTGTTAACGATCGGTAAAAAAGAAATGATAGCGATACTTATTTTTATTTTCGTTTGATACTTACTTTGGCAAACGAGATAGACGATGTTTGTCAGATTTAAACTAAAATAGGGGGTGGCGAAGGGTGGGAGAGGGAGGGGGTGGGGGAGGGGAGGGGTCTTAACGATGCACGCGTTCGATATCGCTTTGGGAAATAAACAAGCACGAGAAATAGAATGGGATGGAAAGAATCGTAACGAAGTAGAGTAAAGGTATCCAACGGAGTTGTTGTTGTTGTTGTTGGAAAAGAGAGAATATCGGCTTATTAAAAAAAAAAAAAAAAARRAAAAAAARAAAAAAAAAAATTATTCCATTTTGCTTTTTTTTTTTTTTCTTTCTTTCTTTTTTACGTTCGTTACTTCAGTCGAGATGTCGAGACGTAATGAAATCAAAGCCAAATGTAATAACAACAGTTGTTTTTTTTACCATTTCTTTTCTCTCTCTTTTCTTTTTTTTTTCTTTCCTTTCAGAGAAAAGAACTAGTCATTTATTCTATCACTTCATTAAAGAATATCTCCAGATTCGATCTGGGTATATCTGTAGATAGTAATTCTCGTTGATTATTGAAAAATTAGTCGGTAGGGGGTGGTTGAAGGCGAGAGGGAGGAGGGCAGGGGGAAAAAATGTTTAACACGAATAATCTTTTATTCTTCTTTTGTTTTTATTTTCAATGTGATTTCTCAACGAATCGTCGAACGTAAAATCGTGACAATGAAAAAGAATTTGATATTTTTTTTATTATTATTACGATTAATACGAAATCTCATTTTAACTTATTATTAGTGTTACAATCGTTTAAATTACGTTCCTGAAGCGGACCCGCAATCCAGTTTCTCATTAATATGCAATCATAATTACAGGTAAATAGATCATTATTTTTTAACAAACATTTAATTGAAGGATATTAAATCGATTATGTTTTATTTATTCGATGTAATGTTATTTATTTATGTGTGTATCAATAAAATATATTATTCATTATTTTAAGATTTATATTTCATCGAGTGCATCGATTTCGTTTTATTTTTCATCGTGAAATGAAAATAAGTAATTTTGTTTTCAACAACAACAACAACAAGAAAATAAAACAGATGATTATTATTAGATAGAACGTCCTTTGATTAACATGAATGTTTTATCTTGTGGTGGTATCGACTAAAAAAGATTTGCCGTGCTCGTATTACCGCACCCAAAATGCTCGTCTAATCGCAATGTAGTTATTTATAGCAAATTGCAAGATTGAGAATGTTTCTCTTCATTTTTATTTTTATTTTCTTTAGTAACGGGGTAAAAAAGCATTAATTCGACGAAAATATACTCGAAAATCGTGGCACACTATTTTACTCGCATTATTCATGAGATTTCTGATTAGATCTCGGTTAATAATAGAAAAAATAATATTTACGTTTAAAAAGTAGTCAATTTTCGATGATTAAACTATATTAAATTATGATAGCACACACAAGATATATTATAATGAAATAATATTATTTTTCACGAACTAAAGTTACGCGTAAGAGTGAACGTTATTTGTTGTCATCAGTCAAAATTCGATTGATATGTTTCTTGCAATATTTGTTGTTAAATATTAATTGGAATAATAATTATGAGTGAAGAAATTAAACCGTTGTTTCTTTTATAATTAATAAAGATTATATTACTTATGTGTGTTTTTTATATTTTTGTCACAAATTGCATAAGTTGAATGCAGCAGTTGTATGCAGCAAGTTCGAAAAATGGCAAATCTGACAAATTTGACAAATTTCCAGAATTTTTCTTTGGTTGTGTTGTATCATAAAAGAACTTGTGTCTTTTTTCACCTCCGTTTTACCTATTGGCCTCATTTTGCTTTTATTTTACCCTCTATTTGTCTTCGTTTTGCCCACGTTTTTACGTTCGTTTTGCCCCCATTTTGTTTTCATTTTGCTTTCGTTTTTCCTTCATTTTCCCATTCGTTCTTTTGTGACACAGCACACCCTAGCGGCTCATTCATGAAATAAAACTTTTACCATAACCTATCATTTCTCGTACTTTTAAATAACTATTGTTTCAATTATATTCATATTGAAAAAAAAAAATGTTGAATTGCATTTTACGAACCTGTTTCTTTTTTTTCTTTTCTTTTTTTTTTTTTGTATATCTTCCAACGATGATCGACGCGACGAAAGATAAGATGAGTTGTTCATTGAATATCGTGAAAGAGAACCGGGTACACGGTATATAAAACTACCGTGGATCTTTTGACTCTGACTTTCGTCTAGAATTCTCTCAGCAAAATATTTCGCATCACTCGTCGGAATTTTCTTTTAATGCGAGCAAGTACCACTGGGTGTATCCTTTCCCGTGAATCCGATATGGCAATTTAAGTTTCCTTTGCACGTATAGGTAACACAAATTTTTACCCCGATGCTTCGTCTTCTTCTTCTTCTTCTTTACCTTCTTCCTATTTATTTTGTTTTTTTCTTTCCTTTTTTTTTTTTCCTTATTTTACATTTTATATTTTATATGAATTTTTTTTTTCCTGCTTTCTTTCCCGCAAAGATATTTCAGTCAAGGAATATGCTTTTTCACTGGTTACTGTAAAAAGCGTACAACCTCCCCCCCTCGCCCCCTCGCCCTCCCCCTGCCACCCTCCTTCCTCCCCTACATTTGACTGACTTTTTATTTTTTGTTAACTCGCGTCTCATATTTTCAATAAAACTTGTTTTCCTTCTAGTTCATTCGTCGATTAATAAAATAACCAAGTTGACGTTTATACTCGTTCAAATGAAGTAACCAATGGAAAAAGTATATTTCAACGAGTAGTACATTTACTTATTCAATATAGGCAGTAAATGTTACGTTTATATTTTATATATTTAACGGTTGAATGAAAATAAATAAACGACATTAAAATTCTTTTCCTTAATCTTTCGTATTATTTATTTCAAGAATCATCTACAACAAAAAAAGAAAAAGAAAAAAACTACTAAATAAAATTTATCGAATTTTGAACGACATTATATTATATTAATTTTCCTTGTAAAATTCACACACACGGAAAGGTTAAAAAAATAAAAAAAAGGAAAATTAATTTAGTTTTACGTAAAAATTTTCGATAAAAATGAGGAATTAATTGTTCCTAGTATCACAAGGATAATTCGATATAGTATTGTATTACAGTACGAACTTTTAAAGTCCAATTATATTTTTGATCTTATGTTAGATCAATTGATCGAGTGGAATGAATTTAATTGGATTCACATTGGAAAAATGTTAGGGGACAATCGAGTGAGTTAATACGATCGAACGCGATCAGGGGGCGGGGGGT
>NW_014569644.1:83969-91523 GCF_001313835.1 Polistes canadensis
CAAATATAATATAAAATAATAATATAAAAATTAAAACGTAATATATAATAATATAAAATAGATAAAGAAAATATATAATAAATATATGAATAATATAAAATAGAAAAAGAGAGAAAGAGAGAAAGAGAGTGAGTGTGATATCAATATAAGACAAGGCACTTAAATGGGAACACCCAAACGTCTTGATTGCTTATGTATGTATGCTAATATTTTCCCATAGTGAGGTTACACCGCTCGTAGAAATAAGTATAACGACAAGGGGTAGAAAAAAGAAGAAGAAAAAGAAGAAGAAGAAGAAGAAGAACAAAAAACAAAAATAGTAATAATAATAATCATAATAATAAAAAAGGGAACACTTTCTTTCTTTCTCCCTTTTTCTCATACTCGTTTTATTTTTAAAGTTACATTTTTCTTATTCATTCATAAACAAAAAAGATATATAATGGTATATCGTTAAAGTATATATTTTTAATTTATATTTTATCATATATTGCAAAATTATATTAGACAAAGCTATTAACATCAATTAAGACAAAAATGCAAGATCATTATTTCTCGACTAAAATTCGTAAAGCAAAATTTAGCCCAGGTATTATATATAATAGTATAATTACTAAATTGCTGAATAAAAAGGAAAGACCGGTAACGTTTAACGTTTCAAGAGATTTATCTCAATCTATTTTCTCTATCTACCTATCTCAATTATATTCTATATTACAATAGTATACACGTATTTTAGGTTATATAAATGTCGGACGTTAAAGTGCAGGTATTTAAACTGCCTAGAATGATTATTAACGAAAGATTCTCTGACTAGGAAAAGTGTCAGGAAAACAATGCCCAGTTTGTTGTTCGTACTTCGTTCTCGGAATAGAAACCAAAACTTAACCTAACCTCACTCTTCTCTTCTCCTCACTTAACCTAACCTCACTTTTCTCCTAACCTAACCTCATCTCCCTACCACTAATCCTCTCCATCATCGACTTCAACCAGTAGGAGCAAGCACATCATCTCTACAACAACCACAGCAGCCGATATTCGAAGCACACCATTTATCAAAAACACGTAACACCTATGCAAGAAAAATCGACAATGTTTTACCTCGGTGGGTACGTTTTAAGCCCACCCCCACCCCCTCCCCACTACTACCTTCCTAACCACCCTTCCACCCTCTCATCACCATTCTCATCCTCTTACTTCTCATCTTCCTTTTCGTTCTCTCTCTCGTAGAAGAGACCTGGTGGCGTGCTTATGACACGAGAGATGGATGTTAGAACCGAAACCTTGTACATTCTACTACCTAGCAAGAACATTATGTATTATACGTTGGTAGTTTGGGGGTGCGAGACCACGTGGACTCCCTTCTTTCCCTTTTCTTCTCTTCTTTCTCTCTTTGACTTACCCTCACCCCATCCCATCCCCCGTTCAGCGATCAAATTCTCAACGATCTGAAAATACATATTTTTTCTGTTTTTTTTTTTTTTTTTTAGGAAAGTTCTCGAACGGTGGGGGTTGGGGTAGGGAGGACACACTTTGCTTACAATTAAACGAATTTGTCTATCATGATTTCCTGTACTGTTGTCGCGTGAAAAGATTTTTTTTTTTCCTAAATGTTACAAGAAGAGGATTGACGGTTTAACGGGTTTTTTAGATTTCAACCTAGATATCGATTTGAAGATGAAGTTTCGGTTTGATTACTCACGTTTATTTGACTTTTAAGCTTCAATATTTCAACGACGGTAGTCGTCGGAAATTGATTAAATTGTTTGAATCGATAATAGCAACGGAAAGGTCTCGAATATTTAGATTCTTCCGGATCAGTTAAATTAGTTATCATGGATTTTTCGATCACGTCAAAATTTCCGATAGTTTCGTACTATTTGTGTGACATCGTTTAACGCCCGTTAAAAAAAAAGAAAAAAAAGAAAAAAAAATAGTATTCGCGATTGATGGCCATGTTGTTGGATTTTTTCCCGTTTTGTTTTTTCTTTTTTTTTGAAAATCCTCAGTAAGTAAATTAATCAACGTACATTTATAAGTATTCGCGGGGAAACCTGTTCACGTGGAAAAAAAAAAGAAGAGACAGAGAGAGAGAGAGAGAGAGAGACCGAAATAAACTAATGCCAGGAAACTTCAAATTCGGTTTGCATCGTTCATGAAGCGTAAAGCGTATTTAGTCTAATTAAACGCTGAACTGTGATTAAAATGCGTTTTAACTTAGTTACAATTTATGGAACGTTGAAAAACTTGGCTTAACGTATGTCGCCAATGTTAAATCCCATTTACATCGATTATGATATTAAGATTTTGACCGAAACGTCGAGAACAATTATAATATTAAGTAGCTAAAGTATGCGTAATAAATGTATAAAGTATATTATGTAATACCATAGTCTTCTTAAATCGTATTAAAAACGTTTCTATACTCGTCAAGTTGAAAAAGAAATTTTGAGGTTAGGTAGCCATGTTCGTTTTCCCGAAATTCAAATTATATTTTTTATTCGGACCTTTTTGGCGTTATGGTAGCGTAGGGTACTAACACCGGTGAGCCGTGTAAATCAACCAGACCTCGTTTACTAATCCCCATTAGAACGCGGTGTGGTACATAAATCACTGGGGGGCCTTTCATCTATGTTCTGTGATAGTGCAGCAAGTTGTACCGGTGTCGTCGAACCCTTAACCTCTCAATCATCAACTTAATTACGTAAAACAATAGGAATAATAATTTTTTTCCAACAAATTTATTCATTTAATTTCAATGTAATAACGTGTTGGTGTAAATAGCCATAAATAAATCAATCAATATTAAACAAAGTTATATTCAATATTTTGGGGTTATAAAAACATTTTAATAAGCCTTCTTTTGAAAAAAAAAACAACATTTCATATTTTCTGATCTGATTTGTTACGAGTAGTAATCCCTCAAAAGGTTTTTTTTTATCGGGTTGATATGCGTTTTTTGATGTATTATGCAATATCCATAATTCTCGTATTGTACGCAATGTGTTTATTGGGATCGTTGTTTCGTGTATAAAAATAAAATGATCTTTTAAACTTCACTTATTTTTTATTTTTTCCGTAATAGAATAAAGGATCGCATTTTAAAATATCAATACAGGTCAGGTGGTTCATTATACCGTCAATAAATTTTAATGTGCCAACATCAGGGGTGCATTCATGCAACCCGAAACAAGTACGAAATCTTCGCTCGTGTTTTGCTGTTGATCGTAAGTTTTCGGTTGTTCATTTTTTTTTGGTTATTTTCAAATAGTACAGTGTCCATTAAATTCTCAAATATCTTACCAAGTGATGAGACAACATTCTGTTAGTTTTTTTTTTTTTTAAAATGAATCTCAAATTTTCCTTCTTCAATATATTGTTTAACGATCTAACGTAATTTCGTGTGAAACTGTTGAAGATGTCTCGTATAACGATGGGGGTCCGGGCAGGGCTCGTTTAGCAAAGAACAATTTGTTCACAATGGTCGAAGTATAGAATCTATCCCGTTAATGGTTGTCCGGAAACGTTACTTTTCAACAACGGACACCGTCGTAACTTTGTCCGATCAAGAACATCTGTTCGAAGTGACCGGTACAGACCGAACGTGCTCAAGTTGCTCTTGCAATCGACAAATTTCCGATGGCTACTTCGCGTTGATCGCTTTCTTGACATTAGTTGCTGCAGGCTTCGAGAAACATCCGGTCTATGACAGCATCGATGCTGCTTGCTTCCGTGAAGCTAAGGTAAACCGCGTATCCAGTCGAACCAACCAACCAACCAACCAACCAACCAACCGACTAACCAACCAACCAACCAACCAACCAACCGACCATTCGGTTTACTGAACCGAAACGTTTCTTCGTTTTATGTAAATTCAATTTTATTCTCATACGAAATATATTTTTTCCCCATACTAAGTTTAAAAATCCTTCCAATTCTATCTCAAAACTATTCTCTTATTATATTTTTTATTTAATTTGATAATTATATAATTAAATACAATACTTCTGTGGGTATAGGTATATATTTTAATCAAAATATTTTACTGGACAATAAATTTTATATTTTCTACCCATAACAAGTTCAAATATCCTTTCAATTCTATTTCGAAACTATTCCTATTACAATTTTTATTTGATTTGATTAAATACAACACTTTTGTAGGTATATATTTTAATCGAAATATTTTACTCGACAATAAATTTTGTATTTTCTACCCATAACAAGTTCAAATATCCTTTCAATTCTATTTAAAAACTATTCCTATTACAATTTTTATTTGATTTGATTAAATACAACACTTCTGTTGGTATATATTTTAATCGAAATATTTTACTCGACAATAAATTTTATATTTTCTCCCCATAACAAGTTCAAATATCTTTTCAATTCTATTCCAAAACTATTCCTAATACAATTTTTATTTGATTTGATTAAATACAACACTTCTGTATAGGTATATATTTTAATCGAAATATTTTACTCGATTAAAAATTTTATATTCTCTCCATACCAAATTCAAAAATCCTTCCAATCCTATCTCAAAATTATTTCTATAACATTTTTTATTTTATTTGATAATTACACAATTAAACACAACACTTCTGTATAAGTATATATTTTAATCGAAATATTTTATTACACCAAAAATTTCTGAAATATTTTCACGAATTAAGTAAGAGTTAGAATTACATCCTGTCTGGGTGTTGATTATACCAAGTATTACAAATAAACTTATTCGAATTTTTTTAATCAAACAAATCTAAAATAGAAAAACATTCGGACTTTGTTCTTGTATATGACACTTAATAACAGAAATTTGATTGACCTCGTTACAAAAAATAAATCTATTTTTATCTTCTATCCCGATAACCACAATCGTTCTTACAATATATTATATCAAAGTATAATTTCCCTAGTATTAAGAAACTTTATCAAGCTTTTTATTCTGAAACAACTTACGTAGTATAACGTAAGAGAAAGATAAAGAGAAAAATATAGAATAGAAAAGTGTCCTCTCCTACAGTTGTGTAAAATTACGCAGATGTACAGAATTGTTTTCGCGAAAGGTTGCTCAGGTGAATTAAAGGAAGAGTGGGACGGGGTTCGGGGGAGGTTCAGGGGGACGGGGGGACGTGGTGGTGGTGGAAGGGGGGGTTGGGGGGGATTGTTGCAGAAAGTCCGCGCTATTTTCGGGCGCGTAACTACCTGGCGGATTATTCACGCGGCTGTAATGTAATCCAGCTCGTACAGGAGAGAAAGAGAGTGAATAAGAGAGAGTGTGTGTGAGAGAATGAGAGAGAGAGAGAGAGAGAGAGAGAGAGTCCTGGGTAGTTTGGGTTAGAAATTGGCGGTAGTTTCTCTACACGGAATAGCACGTCTATTCTTCAGTCTGCGGTTACGCGGGGAATATCTTGTAGATACCTTCATGGAGACCGTGTAATCCTAGAAGGCCGAATAGTAAGTACCTTAGGAGTAGTATTCGGATTAAACATCAACGCGTTTGTAACCTTGTTAATCGCAAATCATGTTTTCGATAGAAAAGTACAAGGGTATAGCTCATTATCGTTAAATTAAGTATTATTCATTCTGATTTTATTTATTTATTTTTTTTTTTGAATATTTATTTTTATCGATCGTAAGTGTTCATCACTCGCACACTCGTGACAACAGTACTTTGTCGCTTTAATAATAATAATAATAATAATAATAATAATAATAATAATTAAATAGTTATTAATCTCTCATATATTTGTAATATTAATTTTTCTTAGAAAAATAGAAATAATTTTGTTATTAACAATAAAATGTTATTGCAAATTTTTATTCGCATATTTATACGAAATCAACTACGATACTTTAACGATAATCACCTATGAAAAAATTGACGATCGATAACGGGTTAATCATTTTGATATTTTTGAAGTTATAATTATTTTGGCGCGTTTTGGAAAGTGAGGTTAGATGTGAACGAAAAATCGACACCACGAAGTTGTCGAGAATATTTACGATGCGCGGGCTAAACGATTTCAAATTTACGGCATGAAGTAATTCGTAAATAAATAAATTAGATTGTACATATTAATTAAAACCTTTATCAATGTTATTTAATATCTTCATTTTATTTTTATCATATTATCATCTTTTCGACAAATGTAGAGTATTATATTGGTATGCGAGATAATTGAAGTTATTTTTGAGGTTATTGAGGTTATGTTCGTTTTGGGTACGCTAAAGAAATATAACTTCTTACCTGCGTACATAATTACACACATCAGTTTTTTGTTTTCATTTTCTTTTTATTATTATTATCATCATTTAGATTCTCCTTTTCTTTTTTTTTATATCGAGAGTCAGAGATGAATTCCATTTTGAATATTTAATGAAAGGAAAAAAGGAGAATCATCGGGAGAATAGAATAACTTTTTGTATTATTCGATTTGCTTTATAATAACCATGCGTGTATGTGGACACTTTCGCATGAGGTGTACCAGATGGATGGGGGTTGGGTGGGTGGTACGCATAGAAGGTATATACAGTTGTATTGAGAACAAAGTTTTGGGTGAGTTCGCTATGACCCGAACTCCCCCTCTACACGCCACCCCCATCCACCCCTCACCACCCCACTACCCCCCTGTTCAAATTGTGATCGATTGTTCCTATACGAAATTTCAGAATAAATGGAACGTCATTTCGGAGTCGTATTCAATGGTTGGTTTCGATCGATAACCAGAGGCTTTTTAATGTTTTAAACTACGTACGCATTGTTGTATGAAATATACGCGCGATATATGAACGATTATATATATATATATATATATTATGTTTGGGGAAGTTTTGATAGACATTGTAGAAAAACAATTAAACCGAGATACAAAGGATACACATGTATATATGTATATACATAAATATAGAAAAGATAGAAAGTGCATATGCAAAAAAGATTTAAAAAAAAGGATTCTGAGTGGTAAAAAACAAATGTTTTCATTTTTGGGGTGTGTGTGTGTGTGGGGGGAGGGAACTTTCTTAATCAAAGAAAATTTGTAGGCGTGAGAGATAGGAAGGTATCTACAGATAAAGTAAAGATCGTTTGTGTTGTGGTGTCGTCGTTGTCGTAGTAGTTTCGCTGGGTTCTGTATGCAGATACGCATTGAACAATATACCAACGTTCAATGGAATTGTTAGTTGTTGATCGAGCGAACGTAATTTGTGGGTCCACTCGATATTCCCTTCTGCTTCTCTATTGCGATCGTCGTTCGCCCGTCAAAACGTTGCGTGAACACGCGCGCGCGCACACACACATATACTAGTGAGTATATCGTGCCGACAACGGACCGTAGAAGTTGATCCAATAAACGATGGAAAACTTTACGCTTGCGGTGCAATACTACTAACACCCGGGATGGTAGTATTTGTTGCTGCTGCTGTTGCTGCTGCTGTTTGTTATTGGCCTATTGCAATACGATTTCTACGCAAGAGTTGGATACGGAAATGGATCAGTTAGTAAGTATATAGATATATACATAATATCATCTTTTCAGTACGTATTTAAAT
>NW_014569644.1:92373-93024 GCF_001313835.1 Polistes canadensis
AAGTATATAGATATATACATAATATCATCTTTTCAGTACGTATTTAAATCGATTGATTGTTCTGGACGCATATATGCGTCCTGTGAAAGTCATTCGAGTAGACTATGAGCGCATATATGCGCCTACCAATTTTTTTGGTCGACCTTTCCCTTGCTTCGAAATTCTTTCTCTTCTTTTTTTCTCTTTCGTTTTATTTAAAATAGTTAAACGTTAACAGAAAAATTATTTCCCGTTCACGGCTACCGCAACCGTTAGGCGAGTCTTGTATTCAAAGGGTTAAACATATTGATATAATAGTTATTTACATATATGCATAGATATATATATTTATATAGTGTAGATCGTTTTTCTTAATATATTAAAAAAAGAGAGACCAATGTATAATATTATTAGCACCCGAGCTGGTAGTATTTGTTGCTACTGCTGTTGTTTACTGCAATTGCTGTTTGTTATTACAATACGATTTCCATGCTAGAGATGGATATGGAAATGGATCAGTTAGAAAGTACATATATACATAATACCATTTTTTCTCTACGTATTTAAATCGTTTGATTGTTCTGGACGCATATATGCTTTCTGTAAAAGTAATCTACGTGGACTAAGGGTGCATATATATGCTTACCAATTTTTTTGTCAACCTTTTCTTGG
>NW_014569644.1:93774-95466 GCF_001313835.1 Polistes canadensis
TTGTTATTGGCCTAATGCAATACGATTTTTACGCTAGAGTTGGATATGGAAATGGACCAGTTAGAAAGTACATATATACATAATATCATCTTTTCCCTATGTATTTAAATCGTTTGACTGTTCTGGGCGCATATATGCGTCCTGCGAAAGTAATCTGCATGGACTAAGGGCGCATATATGCGCTTACCAATTTTTTTGTCAACCTTTTCTTGGCTCAAAATTCTTTTCCCTATTTTTGTCTCTTTCATGTTATTTAAAATAGTTAAACGTTAACAGAAAAATCATTCCCCGTCCACAGTTATCGCAATCGTTAGGTTAGTTCCGTATTCAAAAGGTTAAACATATTGATATAATAATTATTTACATACATGCATAGATATATATATATATATTTACATAATGTAGATCGTTTTTTGTAGTATATTAAAAAAAGAGAGACCAACACGGTAAGATAAATTTATGTATAACGTTTAACGTGTTCAACCATAAAATATCGAGACGCATTTCTCTATCTTTCTTCCTCTTCCTCTTCCTCTCTCTCTCTCTCTCTCTCTCTCTCTCTTGGGTTTTTGAGTACATAAATTTATCGTCTCTTTGCTAGAAAACGACTTTTTCGCGAAACGGAAGAGTTCGATCCGACAGGAATGGACTTTCGATTATCGGGTAAGAGTCTCTCGTGAGAAGCTAGAAGATCAATTTAAAGGGGGTCGTTTTATTGAACGTATTTAAATGTTCCATCCTTTTTTACTTTTAAGGATAAAAGGGGAAGAATTTTCGCCTATATTGTGTTCTACCAGCCCACCGGTATAATTCCTGTCGTTTCGCGTTTGCCATGTATTACGCAGCATTAACAACAAATGCAAACTCGTTTACAAATCGCTCTCTTGGGATTGGTTGCGTGGTTCTTCCGCGGCAAATATACACGGAACCGACACCGACGTTTAACAAGATATTCTCTCTCACTCTCACTCTCACTCTCTCTCTCTCTCTCTCTCTTTTTGGAAAATAATTTCAATGGGATAAAAACGTATTCGATATGTTTATAATATAATACCTAAAAGAGAAAATCAATTATCAATGATATTCATATACCAATTATTCTTATTTACCATTTAATAGCTATTTGATGCAACATAATTACAAATATTCGAAAGATTTCGATATAATGATATAAATCAAGCGATGTGCAAAATATTTTTACATACAATTAGCCCTATCCTTCTTCTACCCCCATTTTGTAGAAAATTTTCTCTTTACTATTTTCTCAGACAATAAACGTATTATGATATTTCATTTCGTTGTTTAACATTATTATCTGATTTTTTATTGTCAAAAAAAATTCTTTAAATTTACTGACCTCCATCCGGCCCCCTGAAAGTTCGTACATCAACCAACATAAATGATATAAATGAAACGATGTGTAAAATATTTTTACGTACAATGAGCTTCCTCCTTTCCTTGCCCTCATTTCAATAAACGTAAGATCTTAATTTGTTGTTTATTATTATTATCTCATTTGTTATTGTCAACAAGATTTCTTTAAATTTGCTGACCCCCCCCCCCGGCCCCCTGGAGGTTCGTACATCAAGTAATATAAATGATGATATAAAATGAAAGGATGCATAAATTATTTTTACATACAATGAACCCCCTCCTTTCTTTGCCACCATTTCAATAAATATATTATCTCAT
>NW_014569644.1:96121-98014 GCF_001313835.1 Polistes canadensis
CTTCCTTTATTTGCCAACATTTCAATAAACATATTATCTCATGTCGTTATTTAACATTATTATATGATTTGTTATTGTCAAAAAGATTTTTTTAAATTTGCTAATCCCCTAAATTTGTCCATGAAACGATATAAATGATTATATCATCTACATACGTTGGCTATGAAATCGGATAATCCATCATCATCGATCAGCCTTACTAATAGACGGAAGCTTAATTAATATTTTTTATAATATTTTTAAGTCTCCCTCTCTCTCTCTCTCTCTCTTGGTATATGAGAGATATGTTTCGTTTGAGGGAACATAGTAAAGAGAGAAAGAGAAAGAGAAAGCAAAATACAGAGTGAGAGAGAGAAAGATAAAGAGAGAAAGAGAAAGAGAAAGCGAAATATAGAGTGAGAGAGAGAAATAAAGAGAGTGAGAGAGTGCAGGGAGCATGCGAGATAGAAGCGATAGCATATCGACCGGATAGGGGTTTCAACCGGCACGGGATCGTACGTACATACATACGCCAACACCCGTTGCTAACAATAATAATTATCGCAGGGGAACTTTCGCATCTAGCTAGCTCATCAGCCGGCCTTTGTGCACCGACATCCGACGTTTAGCGTTCGACGTCGTTCCTGAACACATTTACGGTGCCGCAACCGACGCCAACGTTGTTCCCGTTGCCCCTGTTGCCCCTACTCCTACCCTTGCCCTTGCTGTTGCCGTTACCACCCCCTTACCAACCCTCTATTCGTTCCGCAATCCACACCTCCACTTCCATCCCCCAGCCTCACACCTTCATCCGTGTCGGATAGATGCTGGAACGAACAAATGGGCGTCTGCTGCTGCCGCCGCCACCTCTTTGTGTATACGTTGCGTGGGTGGATCACTGCCGAGAAATTCTGGATCGAAGATGTTTCTGTGTTAGAGTGGAATTCCCAAGAGGAACATAAAGCTGCGGACGGGCTTAGCAAAGCGTCGCGACGTCACCCTCTCCTAAAGGAACCCTTTTACCCCTCCAGCACCTTCTCTTACCCGTCGCCCCCTGCCCCCACCCCCCATCCCCACTCCTTCCAGCGTGGTGGCGGCGTCCTGACGCGGCATCCTGGCGTTACTCTCTCTCTCGTCTTTAGGACCATGTGTCTCTGTGTGTCCTATTTGTGTGTTAGGGGGTGTATGTATGATGCTCGCTTCGTTGAAGCTAACAGGAGCAAGAGAGAGAGAGAGAGTGAGAGAGTCAAGGGGTGGATTAGGGTGGGATGGGTTGGGGGTGAATGTTGGCGTGGCGACAGACGAGCAACTGTTGCATCCGCGCTGCTACTAGTAACTCCACCATCGCCACTTTCCGTATCGCGGCTTTTACAATACCCTAGCTAACTAGCTAGCTAGCTAGGGGATTCGATGAAAAACCGGAAACAAGTCGGGAAAACCGCGATATAAATACGCGGACGCGCGCGTCTTTCTGGTTTACCCGGTTCAGCTTCGGGCTAATCGATTAGATGGAAATCTTTTTATCGAAAAAAAAAAAAAAAGAGAGGGAAATAAAAAAACAATAAAAGAGTAGAGGGATTGAAAAGAAAAGAAGCGAGAAGGAAATAAAGGGAACCCATATAAAACAGTTTTATTGGGATCAATCGAACGATAGTATATAGTAATAGGGCTTGTTTTATTGCGGGATAGGGAGGAAGAACAATTTTCAAAAGGATTATTTACCTTAGTGTGAATATAATTTATTAAACCAATCACGACCCTATTTCACTCCCAGCAACGTGAAAGTATGATTTTCAGATGTCAAATAAATAGGATACATTTCTGAATAAGGTGATAGTGATTTAGAATGATTTTGTTAATCCAGCCACTTCTCCAAGCCAGGTAAGAGAATGATTCCGAGATGTCAAATAAATA
>NW_014569644.1:98637-100218 GCF_001313835.1 Polistes canadensis
ATGATTAAAGATGATTTTGTTAACCTAATCATTCCTTAGCCACGTAAGAGTATGATTTTGTGATGTCAAATAAATAGGAAACACTACTGCGCAAGCTGTAAATGATTTAGAATAATATTGTTAACCCAATAATTCCCCACCCACGTAAAAGTATAATTTTGTGATATCAAATAAATAGAAAACACTTCCGTGTAAGTGATTTATATGACAATAAAAATCAAAAACCTTACCTGGGATGACCCTAGGTAAGTACTTAGATAAGTTAGTGTCCGTATATATATATATATATATACCATCAGGATATCATCTTTGTCAGCAAAGGGGGACATGAAAAGGCAAACAGTGATTCTTTGTGCTCTCTAGAAGATAGGCAGGCAGGCAGGCAGGCAACAGTGAGGACAGTTACAAAGTCGCGTAGAAGCGTGCTACAAGCAACTGTTGCGTCTCTTGCCTCATTCTCACCTAACCCTACCCTTCCTACCCCACTTTTCCCCGTTTCTCGGGTTTCCATCTACACCACCCTCTCTCTCTCTCTCTCTCTCTCTCTTCCCGTCTATTCAACTCGAAACCGAACTCCTCTTTGTCCCATCTTTCATCTCCACTAGGGTACGACACATGAAAGGGTTGCGTGTGCAAAACAACTGCTCGACGATGGTTCTCGGTTGCCTTGTCGGTCCCCTCAAAACTTTTTCTCTGATATAAACGTACAACGTTATATATATATATATATATATATATATATATATATATGTATTTACTTAGGAAAAAAACCGTAGGGGTACGCGATGATAACAAGAAGAAGAAATAGAAGAAGAAGATGAAGATGAAACGTTGTTAAAATGTTCGTTCTGATGTTACCCTACCGAAGTTTCATAAGTATGCATCTATATATATTCATTCTCGATGAGGTTTTCGTATTTGGTGGAGAATAAAGGGGAAGGAGTGGTAAGTGAAACAAAAAAAAATCAAATAAAAAGATGAGAATGACTTTGGGTAAGGAAGAAAGAATCCATTAAAAACTGAATCGTATCTTTACACATTCTGCTTTTATATATATTATATATATGCAGTTGTATTTCTGACTGCTTTAAGTATTTTGGATTATTTTTTAATTGTTATCTTTTCTTTCTTATTTTTTCTCTCTGTCTTCGTGAATAAAATAAGTCTATACATTTTCATAAACTTATATTGAAAATTGAATATACTTATAACATACCATATAATTTCTGCTTTATATATATATATATATAGCAGATATATCATTTCTCACATTTCAATTCATTTAAGAGTGGTTAAAACAAACTAATTCGTTAATTTTTTATAATATAGGATACATACGTGTTTGGATTAGTATAATAATTAACGCGCTCTATATATATATATTTCTATCCCGAATCAAAAAAAAAGAAAAGAAGATAAAGATAATAAATACAATTACGTTTGGTTTCCCGTTACAAAAAAAAAATATTTCACTATAATGTTATCGTGTGATATTTATCGTATTCTTCTAATACAGGTGGTTAGGTAGACTTTTTTTTTTTTTTGAAAGTGGTACGAACACATATTTATTCCGAGACACGT
>NW_014569644.1:102551-104280 GCF_001313835.1 Polistes canadensis
TTTGAGTATTTCGGATTATTTTTTGATTGTTATGTTTGAAATTATACTTCTTTTGGCGCGCGTTTTGGAAAGTGAGGTTAGATGCGACCGAAAAATCGACACCACGAAGTTGTCGAGAATATTTACGATGCGCGGGTTAAACGATTTCAAATTTACGGCATGAAATAATTCGTAATTAAATAAATTATATTGTACATATTAATTAAAACCTTTTATCAATGTTATTTAATATCTTCATTTTATTTTAGCATATTATCATTTTTTCGACAAATGTAGARTATTATATTGGTACGTGAAATAATTGAAGTTATTTTTGAAATTATTGAGGTTATGTYCGTTTTGGGTACGCTAAAGAAATATAACTTYTTACGTGCGTACATAAGTACACACATCAATATTTTCTTTCATATTTTTTCTCTCTGTCTTTGTGAATAAAATAAGTCTATACATTTTCATAAACTTATATCGAAAATTAAATAAACTTATAACATACCATAATCATGTTTACTTTCCGATTATGAACATGTTTTATGACACTTCATTTCAATCTTATCAACACTTTCCACAACTTCACATCATTTCTCACATTTCAATTTATTTCAGAGTGGATAAAAAAAAATAATTCGTTAATTTTTCATAATATAAGATACATAAGCGTTTGGATTAATATAATAATTAACGCGCTATTATTATTATTCACCTAATTATTCAACAGTTAAATAGAACAATCGAATAAAAGTGAAGGATCAAAATGTAGATATATATTTTTCACGTGGGTGCACCTGTGGAAAACTTGCATGCAGTATTCTGGCTTATGTTAGTACTAGTATCTACCAAGATGAGATTGTGAGAGTGTAAGAGAGAGAGAGAGAGAGAGAGAGAGAGATAGTTTATCATTTCATGCAAGTTCTACATGACCGATGACGTTTCCGAGACGTGTGTAGCAAAGGGCGACCAAGAACTGAAGCAACTGTTGCATCCCTTATTTTCCTTTCCCTTTCCCTTCCCTTCTCTCCTAGTTTCTCTCTCTCTCTCTTTCTTTCTTTCTTTCTTTTATCTCCTTTAACTTCGTCGTCTACCTATTTTCCCTTTCGGTATTCCACAGACTTCGAGTGTCTCGAAATTTATCTGGATTTCTTAACGGCCTTTCCTTTTGTACTCGGTTTAAATTGCTTTCCTTCTCCCCTCACCCCAACCTCTCTCCATACCCCCTTCCCCCTAGCCCTGCCCATTCCCCTCCTACCACTGTTACCGCTCGTGGTGGGAGTAAATTAAATTCTTCAACGTCTACGAACGCAAAAGATCGAACAATTATAACGGGTTGGTAAGAAAAAAGGGGGGTGGGTGGGTGGTGGGAGGGGGTTGGAGGCAGCGGGATAAAAGTTAAGTTATATCTCGTTGGTTGAATATTTTTGAAGTATTTATATTGTGTCGTAAAGATAATTTGTAATGAAAATGATCAAAGTGTGGTGTGGTTTGGTAATGAAAAATTCGGTTACAGAAAGATAAAAGAAAATTAGCGAAAATTAACGTTAGATTTAGGAATGTTTCGTGTGATTATTTCTTAATGACTCGCAAATATCGTTTGAATGAGGAAGGGTTGAGTAGAGGGAGAAGGAATTAATATTGAAAAAAGTCCAATATATGTTTTTGAAAAATAATATTAAAGTTTTATATATATAGGTATGGTAGTGAAATTTTGAGTTTGTCAAATGGGCACAGTCTGTAA
>NW_014569644.1:105469-121096 GCF_001313835.1 Polistes canadensis
TAATTTATAATTAGATATATTATATAAATTATAAATAGTAATATAATATTAAATATAATTAAAAGAATTGTGAGAATATCATTGTAAAACGATTTCAACGTAAAAATAATTGAATTATAATAAGAATTTGTATAGGAAGATAGGCCCGGTTTGCTAGACAAGTGGTCGCCACGAGATGAGCAACTGTTGCATCCCTCGAGTTTGACGATCCCCACCTTCCTCCCTACGAGTTTACATTCTGGGTCTCACTTTCTCATCTACTCTCTCTCTCCCTCTCCCTCTCCCTCTCCTTCGTCGTCACACTTGCCAAACTAGAACTATCCCAATCTCCAACCCTTTGGAACGTGCCACTCACTCGTTCGTTTCACCGCTACGAAACGTTTCAAACATTAAATAAAACGTTTCGAATTTTAAAAAACAAAAAAAAAAAAAAAAGGGGGAGAAAAACCATAGGACTCGTAACACTTTTCCAACGAAACAAAATCAATTATACGAATGAACGGTACGAAAACGGGCAATTATTTTTTCTTTCTCTATTTTTTTTCTCTTTCAATAAAACTCAAATATCTATCTAATAATACGATGTAGTATATTACTTACCACTATTACTACTTTTTTTGGTGGAAGGGGCAGAAGTGGAGGGGTGTTCCAATTCGTTTTATCCATTCGCAAGATATTTCACGGATTAATATGATTCGACAAGGGACCACCCACGGGTAAAGAGTGGAATCTTTTCTATGCATTAAGTGCGGTCAAGAGGAAAAAGAAGAAAAAGAAAAAGAAGGAATGTTAAAAAAGGGAAAAAAGAAATAAAGGACAGGGTAGTTTAAGAATAAGAAGAAGAAGAAGAAGAAGAAAAAGTAGTATATGTTTGCAGTAAAGAAAGAGAAAGAAGAATAAGAATAAGAAGAAGAAGAGAAACGGATGAAGGTAAAGTGGGAGGGACGATGAGGGTAGCTAGAGAGGGAATTCTGATGAAGAGGGTGGGGAGAAGGGAAGGAAGAGGTAAGAGAGGGTAGTAGGGACGCCTAGCGTCGTGGCGCGTCACGCTGAGTGCAAGAGAAAGAGAAAGAGAGTAAGTGAGTGAATGAGAGAGAGAGAGGGAAAAGGAGGAGGAGGGTGAGGATGAGGAGGAGGGAGGGGTGGGGTGGGGGGGGGAAAGGGGTGAGGGAAAGAGTGAGCCGCACCGTGGCTCAGCTTTCGAGTCAGTCTGCGTCCGCCAGTCGTCGCGACGTCCTCGCGAAATTACCGAATTCCTAAATTTGCAGAAAAACTACCTAGCTGTTGACTGACCTTCCTATTACATTTCTATTACCTTCCTACCTTTATAAAACCCTTTTTCCTTCTCGTCTTAAATCGTTTTTTTCTCCCCTTTCCCTCATCAATCTGTGTGTTCACTTTCGGTGATATTTATATTAATTCGTATTTATATTACACTCGGTATATTATTTTTGTTGTTATTGTTGTTGCTGCTGTTGTTCACACTCCTCTTTGCTTGAGAATATTTATTTTTCCTATTTTAGTTTTTTTTCTTCTGTTTCATTTAATACGTAAAATTTGACGTAGTTTAAATAAGATTGATAAAAAAGGGAAGAGATCGGTAAATTTGGAAGAAGTTAATCATCGTTGTTGTTGTTGCTTTTTATTTGGATTTGAAAAGGTTTGAAATTATAAAATAAAATAATATAAAAAAGTATAAATGAAAATATTTTTGATTCGAGTGTTATCAATCGTAATTATCCTCCTTGTTCGCGAATTTGTTTATTTGCCGAGAGAAAGTGATTTTTGTTGTTGTTGTTGTATGATTTAACAATATAATGTTGTATTGTAATAAATACATTTGATTATTATTGAACGTATTTAATAACAGTGATTAATATATATTCATATATATATATATATATATATATATTATTCGTGATAAAACGGAAAGTGAAAATTATTGAGGAAAAATATACGTAGAGGAGACTTTTGATCCAGAAAAAAGAAAAAAAGAAAAAAGAAATAAATAGAAAAGGGGACTTATTAAAATTGTTTTAAATAACTTCGAAAAATAATATTCGTAAAGTTATCGTCGGATTCGTTTCGTTAAGAAATATATTTTCTTCTTCGAGACGTGAAAATTTCGTTACGAATTTTTCGTAATATTTATTCTCACGTTTTATCTCACATATATAAATAAATGAATAAATAAATAAATAAATAAATAAATTAATTAAAAAAAAAAAAGAACGGTGACCATATCGAAGAAACTTTGAAAATATATTGGAAACGTAATAAGATAGAAAAAAAACAAACTTTGATATAACGTGGTGCAAAAGAAAATCTCTTTTCTTGAGAATATATTTATCGTGTCATATCAGAGACAGTTCGATCGTTGCACATCGTTCGAAGACAACGAAGACGAACACGACGACGGATGGGTACCCCGTTTTGAACTTCCATCGAAGAAGAAAAAGAAATAATAGAAGAAGAAGAAGAAGAAGAAGAAGAAGAAAAAGATTCTTAACTACTTTTCTTCCCTACTTTCTAAGTAAGTAAGTAAATCAATTTCATAACACACGTAATACAAACTCATTCTTCTTTCGACAGTTACCTTTTTTTTTTCTTTTTTTTTTTTCATGTTATTACAATTTATTTAAAGAACGTTCATTTTTATATAGGAAAAATAAAAAAAAAGTAAAAATATAAATATATATATATATACACACGATTATGATATTAAATCACAACGAGAATTTAATATATAAAGGTATTATAATTTTTTTATTTTAATTTTTTTTTTTTTTATTTTCTCAACCATTATAAAAATAAAATATATTATATGTATATATACACGTACGGTTTTATTATTTTTTTTTTGCATATATTTCGCGCTTTGTTTTTCTTTCGTTTTTTTTTGGGGGTGGGTGGATTTTTCGTTATTATTTTTTTTCATTTTTTTTTTTTACCCCCAAATAAATAACGTTCGACGGATACCGAACGAATCCCGCGTGCTAATACCTTTAATCGAGGAGATTAATTCGCATGGAATTTTGCAGCTGCCGAATCGAGTAGATTTATTATAGATTCTCGCGATTTAACTCGAACTATCTCGTTATTAATTCGCGAGAATAATATATATTTATATATATGCATATATAAATAAATACAAGGGTTGTGTTGAACATATTCATAATTAATCCTAGAACTTAGTCTCTCTTTATAAGGTGAAAGAAAATTTAAAAAAACAAATAAAAAAGAAGAAGAAGAAATTCTCTGAGATCATTATCGGTAAATAATCAACGCTTAATAAGTGTCATTCATTTCGCGTTTTAACGGATTGTCACCTTTTTACTATGCTATTGATTATATTATAATAAAAAAAAAAAAAACATCGCGTTATTAAATTCTTTCATCGAAATTAATGACTTTCCGCGCGTTACAAATATTCATCAGTCGAGAAATCGAACCGAAACGACGTTCGATTTCAATTTAAAAACACGATTTATTTGTTAAAAAATGTGTCACGCGCGAATAAAATGCCATACATGCATTGCATGCATGCATGCACAGTGTCATGTGCATAATTTTTATTTAAATTATTATCAGCTAATGTATTAATCATGCACCTTAAAAAAACGAGACGGTTAATATTAACCCTTTGAGTGCTATTGACGCATATATGCGTTTTTGGTAAAATGTGAATGTAAAATAATGTAAAAAAATTTTTGTTCTATCTTTTCAGATGAAGAAAATAATATTGTGAGAAAGAAAAATTATAATTTATTAATATTGACATATCTAATCACAATAATAATAAACTATTTTATTAATAGAAAACACTTCAGTTAAAAGTATTCAGCACTCAAAGGGTTCTCTTCTTCTTTTACCATCACGTATTCCGTGTTATTCCGTTTTCTAATGCAATGATGAAAAAACCAAAAAAAAATAAGAAAAGCGAGAATAATAGTAGTGAAAATAGGAATGATGGGGGGAGGGGTGGGGGTTGGTTGAAGAAAAAAATATACGTTAGTTCGATGATCGATCGATTAAAATGATAGTTGGGGGTGTGGGAGTGAGGTTGGGGTTCGGGTTGGGGTTGGGGGTGAGGGAGGGTTAGTGTTGAATGTAAATGCAGCATTAATGTTTCGCGGGATGTTAATGCGCTACCCCCCCCACGGATATTATTTATTCAGCGAGCGTGCATTAACGAACCTACGCCCGTAAATTACCAACCCGAGCGAGCGTGCGATGTGCGACTGACTTATCTGCATCGATGACAACTCGACCGCACACCGTGCGACCTATACCACCGTTTACGTTGCACCCAGTGACTATGGTACCACTACAAACCACCATTAACAACCACCACCATCACCGGATATCAACCAAGTGCGAGTCGTGAAAATGCATGCGCGCATTAATAAAACATAGCGACGGAATTGAAAAATCGTCAGGTGAAAAAATTGCGGATTGACGGCCGATTTACGGGACCTCTTCCTCACCCCCGACCCCTTCTCCTTTCCAACCTAACCGGAAGGTAGACGAAGAAGACAATATGGATACGAAAAATAAAAAGAAAAGTATGTAAAACGAAACTTATTTCTTTACCAAATAAAAGAGATATAAAATAATATATTTTTTGTTGTTATTCTACGTGAAAGAATAACTTATTTTTATGTTTAATTGTTTGTCTTATCCGTTAACTTTCGATTACTCGAAATATATTTATTGCAGGTAATTAAAGTAAGAAAATATCAAGAACAACTTAAGCACGAGTCTGACTCGTGTTGTCGTTAGGTTTGGTTTATACGAAGTATCACGAGTCAGGCTCGTGTTGTTCACGTTTTATCCGAACGAAGTATCATGAGTTTGATTGGTGTTATTTACGGTTTGATTCTAATGTAATAATACCACAAGTTTCATTCGTTTCTGTAGGAAAATAATTGAATATGAATTTGATTAATGAAAATATTATAACGATACCAATTCTTCTATGGTAATTTTTTTTCTTTTAGATCTGTCTATTAAAGATTACTTTTTATTTTCTTTTAATCTTTGATAATAGTCTACTCAAGGATTCTTTATTTTAATTTCTGTTCATTCTCTCCCTGGTCCCAATCAAGATTCCTGTAATCTCATTCGCGCCTTTAATATATGCACGGTTCTATAAATAAATGCATATTGTTATCAGTAGCGATCGATACATTTCACACATACACGCAACACATATACTCTACTAACTAATTTTACAATTTTCTAGTACTTTGTACTGGGTTGTCGATCGTTTGATCTTACACGCAGGGGACACGCACACACAATATAACCCAACGTTAGAATTTATTTTTCAACTGTCAATCGATTTATTTTACACACACACGTACAATTAATTTTTTATTATTATTTTTAGTAAAGTGTCGATTTATTATTTATCTGTAAGATTCGTGAAAAAAATTTGGATCACTGAAAATTGACTGGACCGGGATTCGAACCACGGATCTTTCGGGTTTCCGAGTGACTGGTGTTCTTTATCCATTGAGCTATCCAGAGCCTACCGTTCAATCCCCTTACGAATGCTTATTTAAGTATTTCGCATGGAGGCGTTCGTCCCACATATCTGATAATATCGTAACAAACAAATCCGAAAATATCATAAGATTAAATCCGTAGAAGAAAGAAATATTCAATCTGTATAATATATATACAAAGTTAGATTAAAAAATCATTGAAATAATACAGTAAGAAAAGTATACTTTAAAATTATACTTAGTAGATTAAACATGAAACAATTGCAAAAGATCTTTTTACAATATAACTTAACAAAATTTTTCCTTAACCTATTGTCAAGATGTTTCCTTACCGATAGGAATATCTACACTTAATTTGCTAAACAAATTTGTCTTGGACAAATTGCGGAGTAATTAAAAGATAAAAAAGAAACAGAAAGTTAACATATTACGTATCTTATAATAAATCAAATGATTTTAATCAGTTTTAGTAGAAATGGTTTCGTTATTATCTCGATAGTTCTACCGTTAATTAAATATTAAATATTTAGTCAATGAGAGAAAATGACGTATGTACGGTGGTAGTGATTGGTGGTCTAAAAGGGAATTGTTCAGCTCCCTTTTTCGGTTGTTATCGTCCCACTTCTCGTCTCGTCTCGTCGTTGTCTTCTTCTCTCATTTCGTCTAATTTCGTTGATGGTGTAAGTAAATCTGTGAAGTACTGTGGATAGACCAGACGAAGGAGGAAGAGTAGGAGGATTAATTCGGCGATTATATTCACTGTAAATCAACTCAGGCGGTACCCGCCTCGGCAAATTTCACAATTTAATCTTCGGCGACACTCTTGCGATACGTCGACGTCATTTCTCGTCGTCCCAACGCAGTAGAGACGCTACCAACGACAACTACGACAACTACGACAACGATGCTGAACGTTAAGTCTCTTTAAGCACGCACGTAACATTTTCTCACGAAATCTGCTACGGCCAGGCCAAAAGTTAACGTTAAACTCGGGGAATGCACGGTTATATATCCTAGTTTTCGAGTAAATTAGCAAGAGAAAGAGATACAACGAGTGGGAGAGAGTATATGTATGTTTTTGTGTGTATGCGTGTGTGTTTTTGTGAGAGAGAAAGTAAAAGATAAAAGGAGAAAGATATATAAACCCGACAAAGACAATTCTTAGTTTGTACAGACCTTCGTGTGAACTATACGCTTTTCAAAGTTTCAAGATTTATATTCGTGGCACCCGTACTAACCGCACCTATGGACTTTCAAGAGTACTCTGACAATGTTGATTGAAAAAAATGGCCTAACCTACAACCTACTTTCTTTCTCGTTTCACATCCTCTTTTCACGATTTTCTCAACTAATTTCAAATTAAACATTCCTAATTTTTACCCCCTTTGAGTGCTATGAATGCATATATGCAATTCGCGTGGACTAAGAACGCATATATGCGCTTATTAATTTTTGTCGATTTTTATTGGTTTTTAAGATTCTTTTTTATTCTTTTCTTTTTTGTTTTTATTTTATCAAAATAAAAGTTTGTATTGGCAAACGTATATTCTCCATTTTTAATTTTCTCATTGCTACGGACGCATATATGCGCTTATCAATTGTTTGTCAATCTTCTTTGGTTTTTATGATTCTTTTCTTTCTTATTTCTGCTTTTATTTTATCAAAATAGTTTGCATTAGCAGAAAAATCATGATGTACATTCCAATTTTTTAGTCCTTTGAATTCTACGAACGCATATATGCGTTCAACGGTAACAATTCGCGTGGACTAAGAACGCATATATGCGCTTATTAATTTTTGTCGATTTTTATTGGTTTTTAAGATTCTCTTCGTTTTTGCTTTTATTTTATCAAAATTAAAGTTTGTATTGGCAAACGTATATTCTACATTTTTAATTTTCTCATTACTACGGACGCATATATGCGCTTATCAATTTTTTTTTATCTTCCTTGGTTTTTAGGATTCCAAATTAAACATTCCTAATTTTTAATAATCTTTTGTGTGCTATGGACGCATACATGCAATCCGCGTAAACTAAGAGCGCATATCTGCGCTTATTAATTTTTGTCGATTTTTATTGGTTTTTAAGATTCTTTTTTATTCTTTTCTTTTTTGTTTTTATTTTATCAAAATAAAAGTTTGTATTGGCAAACGTATATTCTCCATTTTTAATTTTCTCATTGCTACGGACGCATATATGCGCTTATCAATTGTTTGTCAATCTTCTTTGGTTTTTATGATTCTTTTCTTTCTTATTTCTGCTTTTATTTTATCAAAATAGTTTGCATTAGCAGAAAAATCATGATGTACATTCYAATTTTTTAGTCCTTTGAATTCTACGAACGCATATATGCGTTCAACGGTAACAATCCGCGTAGATTAAGAGCGCATATATGCGCTTATCGATTTTTTTKTTATCATYCTTGGTTTTTAGGATTCTTTTCATTCTTATTTCTGCTTTTATTGTATCAAAATAGTTTGCATTAGCAGAAAAATCATTAAGTTTCTTAGCGATTGCAATAGTTAGGCTTGATCCCTGTTCAAAGGGTTGAATCAAACATTACTCATAGCAAGTTAGTTTCTACGAGAGGAGAAATATTTCGATTTAACCAAATCGAGGATCTTTCGTATGGAAAGGGTGAAAGGAAGGAAGGAAAGAAGGAAGAGAGAGTAAGAAAAAAAAGAAAACAAGAAAAAAACAAAAAGAAAGAAAGAAAAGAAACAAGATTTCAGTGACTTTTTTTTTATGATCGTACGAAACGTAGAGAGAAGGATAGAGAAAGAAGATGAAATCTTTTCTCGTCGTAGCATTCGAGATACGATTCTTCCTTTCCGCGAGTGGTTGGGGGTTAGAGGGTGAAAGGGGCTGAGGATGGTGGGTTGGGGGTTGGGGTAGAAATTGTAGGTGGGGGAAATACGGCTCGCTTTACTTCTGACGAGCGTATATATTTTCCAATATCTTCTGAATGGAACATCCAATCGAAGTGCACCTTTTAACTGCATGAAACATTGGAAGCAACTCCTTCCGTATTCGCCTTTTAGCAAGGTTGAAAAGAGCTACGAGACTTTTGTACGCTACAATGTTTCCGCGTTTCTTCAAAAAAAAAAAAAAAAAGAAAAAGAAAGAAAAATGAAAAGAAAAAGAAAAAGAAAAAAAAAATGCACATTTATTTCTATCGTAACGCGTATTGGTTGCTAACGTAATGTATAGTAGTGTTGGAGAAGGGGCCAGGGTTTGGGTTGGGAGAGGGGGTGGAGGTTGGGTAGTAGTAGAAATAAATTCGATTCGATTACATCGATATCGAACCCGATCATCATACACGCTAGCCAACGTTCATTTTTACGCTTTTACTTTCGAAAACGTCGAATAGAAATTTTATGTAAACACACACAGACACAATACACACATATTCATACATACATACATAGGTACACGTAAGCGTGCACAAAAGCACAGAAGCAAGGAAGTATGCAAAACTATTATACATTTACGTGGATTAAGAATTTTCGGATAATACTTTAGAATCAGTCAAGTTAAATATCATCTGAAATAGGAAAGTTTGTATTGTATTTAATTTAGGTATAATATTCTTCTTTTCTTTGTATTTTTTTTTTCCTTCTTCTTCTGTTAAAAAGTCCCCGTTATTATACGCCCCCAGTACATTCCGCGGTATCTTTTGTTTTGCGCAGGGACCACCCGATAATGAAACAAAAACATTGATAACCATACGCGGATATATTACCAACAGTGAATATTATTCTGAATTTACGTCGTCCGCACAGGCGGAAGCATTGTATTAGATTAATCGCTTATTAAATCACGATAAATATTTCACGAATATCCTGTTGAAGAGAGCCCGGTTCTCGGCCACATTTGCAAGCTGCATTCTTGGTTAATGGCCATTGTGAAGGTGCATTGCTGCTGTTGCTGCTGGTTCATGCACAACAGCATCCGCTCGCGTCAACGTAAATATTTTCGTTACGATTTTCTCTCTCTCTCTCTCTCTCTCTCTCTCTCTCTTTTCATCTTTTTTTTTTTCGATACGAGATTGCCTTTTCTCTTTTTTTTTAATTTTCAAATTAACTTCAGGTGAAAAATACGAAAATATCCGTGTCAACGTGTTTAATTTTATCATCCTCTTATAGAAAAATATATGATTCGTTTGATTTGATTTAATTGATTTTGTGAAAAATGTACAAATTGATTTTATTTATGTTAGATAATAGAATACAATTAATTCGTTTATCGAAAATATAATTAATAATTTGATAATATTCAGTTGTATTACGAATGTGAATTGATTTCAAATTTTGGCGGTGAAAGAATGAAACGTTCAGGGAGTTGTGGTGATGGTGGTGGTGGTGGTGGTGGCGGGGGGAGAAAACAAAAGAATAAAAAAAAAATGAAAAACAAGCGAGAACACGGATAGAGTAACTTTAGTGTGTGGTAGATATCAGGTTGGTAACAGAGACGCTAAATGATGTTCTCTGTTCTGTCACTCGTCGAGACTGCAAAAAGCGATACGTTTGAATCGAAATGATCCATTGTACCGGTTCTATACGAGAGTTACCACCTAGAGCACACCGTGGTTTTGATTTAAATGCCTTTGGTGGTTGACTTGGTACTCCGTAATTTCACTATACCGAATACCGAATATCAGACCGAAACTACGAAATTTTTCGACCCCCTGTTACTATTTAAATCACCTTATACGTGTGTTCCATCACTTTCGTATCACAAAGAGATATAAGATACCCCATGACAATTTTATTACACCATTTAAGAATTGTTTCATCAGAGTTTTGAACTCAAAAATCGAATATACATTTGCAAACATTTATTTGTCCGGTTATAATCAAGGGAAAAACAAAATTAAAATTATAAAAATTCGTATAACCACCTATCGTGGATTACAACATTTACAATGTAACCTTAGTAAGGAAAAAGATACCAAAATTTGACATCGAACGTGATTATAATTTTTTGATACTAACGCCGGATATATCAGGCACCCATTTAACAACCTAAAAGTGTATTTTAATCCAATTAGTTATTTCTCTCGTCTCTCTTCAAAAATAAAATTATTAATAAATAAGTATCGTAAGGAATTTGGACATTAAAAAGAACTAGAACTTAGTTTTGATTAATTGGACGTTTCGTCCCTTTATTGGGACTTCTTCAGCAACTTAATCCCTAAAGTTCAGCGTCTTTTTTTTATTTGAGCAGACATACATTCTTGTAATATTCGAAAAACTAAACATCTTAACTTCGTTATCTTTTAATCCGTTATATTTGAACACTCAAACAAAACTGTATTTTAATCTTTTTCACAATACAAGTGCCGGATATATCCGGCATCTATCTAATAACTTATATTCGGTATTCATTTGATGATCTGTTTGTACGAATGCCGGATATATCCGACACCTGTACTATGATTTGTATGCACGAACACCAGATATTGTTTAACATTGTTTTTATTTAACGTTTAAATAAATTATCATAAAAAATAGGATTGACAACGTGCTGCGTTTAAAAAAAGATGATTAAAATTTTACGAGGAAAAAATAATATCAACGATGATCACCTGATTATATTTTGACAATTATATTCCATCCAAAAAATTTATTTTTATCTTAACTTTATTTTTTCCAATTGTTTAATTAATTATTATTATTGTTTAACAGTTGTATAGGATTGTTATGCTAGTTCGGTTAAAATAAAACATATGTTTGATTATGAAACGTTATTATTACATCATTTTATTATTGTTTAACAGTTATAGGATTGTTATGGTCGTTCGGTTAAAGTAAAACGTATGTTTGATTATCAACGTTATTACATTCACTTTCTTTTATTTTTTTTTTTCCCCTCGATAAATCATAAGTTACAAAAAAATACCGTCAGTTTATTCTCTACCCTTTCCTCGTTTCTTCTCGTATTCCGAGGAAATATAATGCGTCGGTGGATACGTAAATCGTTGCCGACACACACGCGGGTATATATTTACAGGAAAACGTATACGAAAAAAGAGTCGCAGAACGCATGCGACTCGTGGGACGAAAGAAAGCATTAAAAAGAAGAAGGGGTGACGGAGGTTGTAACCCCTCACCTTCCCCCACTCCCCCCGTTCCCCCTTTATCTCCCATTTCTTTTACCTCACACTCTTTTTACTACGGTTTCTGAAAAAAAGAAACAAGAAGAAAAAGAAGAAGGTAAAAAAAAACAGGGGAAAAGTGTACAAAAAAAAAAGAGACAGAAAGAGAACAGAACAACAATAAAAAAGAAAAGAAAAGAAAAGAAAAGCAAGATACAGGGTGACGAATAAAAATAGAGAAAAGTAAGAGGGACCAAAAAACAAAACCAAAAAAAATAAAAGGGAATCATCGGTGTTGGCCGATTTGTTGGTAAAGAGTTGGGCGGGCCTGATCACTGTTCGGTGACAGTTTACCACCGGTTGGAGATTCCCCGTCCCCTCCCCTCCAATTTTACGGTGGCAATTTAACACATTACACACATTATCGGGATCCCAAACCCAACGGGGTTGCGGAAAGTTGCGATAAACATATGTGGAAATTCACGTGCGGTTCACGGACGCCTGCGGACGTGAAACTGAGAGAACCAACGTGTGTAATACACATATATGTTGTGTGTGTGTGTGTGTATGAGAGAAAGGAGGGTTTAGGGAGGGTTGGAAGGGGTTGGGGAGAGCAGGGGAGAGACAGAATACCTTTACCATAGGTTCATCGTTATACATGAACGGGAAAGAGCGTCGAAAACCCAGAGGAGTTTCAACCTACGGGAAAAATAGGACTCTGGAGTCCTCTTAGCGTGTCCAACTTACGAGCCCTGTTACCGATACATTTCGCATAACGATGCTACCACGTTAGAAAATCTTTCGATCCTGTTTTCCTCCCGCTCCCCCTTTTTATCCCCCTTCTACCCCCTCACTCTTTTACAAGATCTCATTGCACCTCTTTTTCTGTTTTCTTTTTTTTTGTCTGTAGATATTTTTAATCATTTGTTATATCATATTTTTATAGGTCGTATTATTTATTTGTTATTATTTTTTTTTTCTTTAGAACATCGTTTACTTTTTAAACGTAGAGTTTTATTTTAATTTTTAATATTTGTTCTATTTACAATTATCTTACGTAAACAGTATACTCGTGTCAAATTATATTATATAATGGTTTAAAGATAAGTTATGGTTAATAATACAAGTGTACTGAAATAATCTGACGTTTACCTGTTTCCCCCCTTTTTATTCCCCTTTTGTACCTCGCCCCTGTCCCCCTCACTTTTTTACAAGGTCTCATTGCATCTTTTTTTCTCTACCTATTTTTAATTATTTGTTATTTCATATTTTTATAGGTCGTATAATTTATTTCTATTTTTTTTCTTTAGAAGATTGTTTACTTTTTAAACGTAGAGTTTTATTTTAATTTTTAACATTCGTTTGATTTTTTTATTTTTAATCTTTTTTCGATTTACAATTATCTTACGTAAACAGTATACTCGTATCAAATCATGTTACAATAGTTCAACAATAAGTTATGGTTACTAATACAAGTTTACTGAAATAATTTGATGTTTATTAATAATTTATTTACAAATGAGGGGGGAGGGGAGGCAGATTCCAGTCGACTGGATATCATTTTTCGTTGTTATTTAAATTTTATACGTATAATTCTGATTCCAAAATTGTTTAGAACAAAAATGAGTTACTGGTCAATTTAATCTTCCTCAAATTAAATTGATTAGGTTAATGAATTAGTATTCAATTTTTGTATACGTGATTTGTGAATATTATTAAAACGAAATTTGATATTGTTGATACATCCCCAGTTCCCCCTCATTTATCAATTATTATTATTTCTTGAACGTTTCTTCGGATAGAAGAAAAACAAACAAACAGACAAAAAAAAAGAAATGAGAAAACAAGTATTAAAAGAAGATAAGAAAAGATCATATTTTAATCGTTAAGAAAACAAAACTGTATAATAAATATATCGATCGTAATATCGACGAAACATCGATCTTACGAATCGTAAGTGCTTAAAAGCTTCGATTGTACATCACGTTAATTAAAATAGTACGCGTATTGGGTGAGGTTGAGTTTAATTGGAGGTCGAAGGAATATTGATTCCAAATAATAAATTTACCGTTGGAACGCGAAACGATCCTCGACTAACTTGTTATACGAAAAAAGGGTGGTGGGGGTTGGGGGGGGGTTGTTAAAGGGGGAGAGGGCACAAAATAAAAAAAGAAAAAAAAAAGAGAAAAAGCTTCAGGATTTTACCGGTGTTGTAACGAACTATTGAGAATTATTAGGGTGATTTAATAATGGATTCGTCGAAATTCTACCGGTACGTGAAAATCACTGAATTATAAAATTATCGGCTGCCAGATATACGGGGGTATGGGGAAGGGGGGTTGGAGGAAGAGGAGGTGGTTGTAGTATACTACTCTCCTTTAGTACGATGAAACGATGTGCGTCCCGCTATGAAAGAGAAATTATTGCCAAACAAAACCAGGGAATGAGAGAAAGAGAGAGAGAGAGAAAGATGAGAATGATGTATTCCTGTAAACTACATTTTAATCGACGTATACACGTATAATACGTATAATACATACACTTACGCACACGTTTATACAAAAAATCGTGGATAAATATCAAACGAAAACTACGATTTTATACCGTTAATCAAAACTAGAATTCTAATTTTATGGAATGTATAAGTCAACAAATTGAATTTTGCAAATCGAATTATTATATAACCCAGATTTTACGTAATAAACTGAATCGTGATTTTAATCAGGTAATTTTTATTTTTTTTACACATTATTCGGTGAATATTTGTTTAATATATCAACGATATTTACGTGTTAATAATTTATTACTGCATATATATATATTTTTGTTGTGTTTGTTAATGCATGAACAAAATCGTTGAAAAATAATGTGTCTCGATGGTGGAAACGTAGGAAAATATTTCGTTGATATGATTTGCGAAGTGATATAAATATGAATAATATAAACGATATGTTTTTTTTTTCGGTATTATTGTTTGATATCATTACGATGGTGGATGGGTGGGTTGGGGTGGGGGTGAGGGTTTCAAGGGAGGAAAAAAAAATTACGAATGTATCAAAATGAACGACGACGTTCCACTTTTATTATTATATTCGACGAGTAATTCATGAAAACGAGAATAATATAAAACTGTACGTGAAACCTACCTGGCAATAAATTCTTCTTCTTCTTCTTCTTCTTCTTCTTCCTACGCTTTTTACAACGTTACTGAAAAACATTCGACGTTCATTCGAATCGCAGTTGGGGTTGTAACACTCCTCTGGGTTATCTTTTTTTTATTTTATTTTATTTTATTTTATTTTATTTTATTTTTCTTTTTTTTTTCCGAGAATATTTATCAACGTCTCGTAATTTTATTGACATTTTCTAAAAATGAATTCTTCTTATTATTGTTATTATTATTAGACGAAATTTATATCATTCGATCGGATTGAATATTATTTGTGAACAATTGAGACATTTGTAGAATACAGAATTGATTAATTTTACAAACTGTGATTTTTATAATAAACGTTTTATTAAGTTGTATGAAATTTATATCGAATTTGTTGTAAATTAATTGTAAAAATAGATCATTACATTTCTAACTTTGTTGATTCGAAGATAAATTTTTTAAATGGGATATGAATTTGAAAAGTTCATAATTGACCACCAATCAATCAGTTGTAATTTTGAGAATAAATACTTTGAGAAATTGTACAATAATTTTTGTCAAATTAATTTTACAATAAAATAAATTAAAAAAATTGATTCTTACATTTTAAAATTGTACAAATTCTTAGATGAATATTAAAAATTGATTCTAACTTTCATCATAAGCTCAACAAAAAACAGATATTTTGAAATGCATTAATATTTAAAAGTTATTATTATTGTTTTATAATATAATCATCTTAACACGTTATATTACTAAATATTGAATATTCGAAAAACAAATAAGAAAATCAGATATAATCCGTTTCTCAAAACCCATTCAATTATTAAATCCAATTAATTAATTATAACTTTTTCAATGTTGT
>NW_014569644.1:122776-129714 GCF_001313835.1 Polistes canadensis
AAAACAAATAAGAAAATCAGATATAATCCGTTTCTCAAAACCCATTCAATTATTAAATCCAATTAATTAATTATAACTTTTTCAATGTTGTTATCCTAAAAATATAAATTTAACATATTATAATAGTAACGAAATATAAAATGACGAAAAATATATATCTCTCTCTCTTTTCTTTCAAGAACGAAGACATTTTCTCTATTTCCTTTTTTCTTCCTTCCCTTAACAGTATCAAGCAACACCGTATAAGAGAGATATTCACAAGGATCAACCAACACAGTACGATTTTACGTCACTATCGTAGAAAACAAGCACACTGGGTGTAAGTTAAACCTCACTTGGAATTAAGGTGGGTGTGCCACGGGGAGTAACTTCAATGGTGAAAAAGGGTGAGATAGAAGAAGGGTTGGTTGGTAGTAGAGAAAAGCAGGGGGTGTGGATGGGAGTGTGGGAGTGTGGGAGTGGGGGTGGGGGTTGGCCAAGGTTTCACCCGATTTTACGCAATGCATTTTAATCGTGAGTTTAACGTTACGGGACTCTTGGACGCGGAGTAGGGTCGTTTCGGGAATCGACTTTCATGCTGTCGTTCCGTAACCCCCATAAGAGAAACAGAGAAAAAAAGAGAGAGATAGATAGGGATAGATAAAAAAAGATACACAGAAAAGGAAATAAAAGAGAAAAAAGAAAGTTGATTCGACTTGCAATGTGTTCCGAGAAAAACCTCGGTTGAGTACAATTTTTCCCCTTTCGATTCAGGGTCAGGTGATGGTAGTGGTGGTGATGGTGGTGGGTGGTTAGCCCTTCTTTTCTCATTCCTATTCGTTTCTTGCCCTAGTCGAACCTTTCGAACAACGTTAAACTTTATGCTAATTACTATTCGACTGGCAAATCTTTTTCCCTTTCGATACTCTCGAAAATAAATTTCACCTTCGAGAATGCGATTATCGAAGGGTTGTTTCCTTTTTTTTTACTTTTTTCCCTTCAATTTTCTTTTAATTTCTTCTTTTCTTCTCCCCTGCCCTTTATCACCCACCTCGAGGGTGGATGACCCTTCGCATCCCTCTTATTTTCATTCTCGAGAACTATTTTCATTATTTCTTTTTTTCTTTTTTTTTTATACGCGAGTTAGTTGAATTCAGGACGAATTTTGTTTCATTTTTTTACACAAAACCTTTGGCCAAATTTTTAATTCGTATGATATTACGAATAGTTAATTATATAATTACAATTATTTTCTAATATTTCTTGGATAACAGAACAATCGTATTAAATAAATAATAAATTATTTAATCAGAATACAATATATAGTATAATACAATAATCAGAAACAATCGTATTAAATAAATAATACAAAAGTAATAAAATAAATAAAAAGTAATAAATAGTAAATAAATAATGAGAAACGTGTTGAATAAATCTATATATAGTATAATATATGTATAGTATAATATAATATATAGTATAATACAATAATCAGAAACAATCGTATTAAATAAATAATAAAAAAGTAATAAAATAAATAATAAGTAATAAATAATGAGAAACGTGTTGAATAAATCTATCGTACGATTTTTCTATACCAACTTAAATAAAGTATTTCTCAGAGAGAGAGAGAGAGAGAGAGAAAGAGAGAGTTTTAAAGTGATTCGATATAAAACAACAAAAAGTAGGATTTCTTTCTCGATAATTTAATTTTTCGAGTGTTTTCAACATCCGTATTTCGTTTCCTCACTTCTTACCTTTACCTTTGCCCCTCTCCCCTTCCACCCCCAACCCACCCACTATACTTTCGTGAGAACTCACATCTCGCGAACTCATAATTAAAGTCTTCCCGACACGGAGTATTTTCTATTAACATTCCTAGCTAACTCAGCATACTCAAAATGACCGAAAGCCATTGCGGTATGTTGCACGTGCTGGCATGGCACACTTCTAAGCAACGGGAATGTCACGAATAGGATCTATCTCAGCCCCACCTCCTTCCCCCTACCCCCGTTTCTCTTTCTCTTTTACTTCTCTTATCGTCCACTACATTCTCAAATGGAATACCTAATCTACTTTAGTGATTCATTCACTCTCTCTTTCTTACTTTCATTCATTCATTCTATCTTTCTCGTTTTCTCAAAGTTTTTGTCTTCGAGTATTCACTTTATAAATGTATAAATTGTGAATAACAATTTAAATACTCCTTTTTCCTATCTGTCTCATTTTATTTTTGTGGTAATTTTATTAAGTATTTTTATTATGTTCGAATTTGAATCGAGAGTAAGAAGAATTTGTTGAAGGATATTTTCATTCAGTATTCGTATCGTAAAGTGGGGTGTCATGAATTGGAATAATTATTAAAAGTCGCGTGCTATTCTTAATATAATATTGAATAATTTATTAATTAATAATTGAATAATTGAATAATTGATAATAAAAATGATAGGTTGTTTGAAAACGTTTTTGGAATGTTCTGCAATAGAATTGGCGTTAAATTTGTGCGAAATTTATGCAACTGCAAGCAACGTATCGTATTTTTCTTTGATAAAGGAACATTGATTGTTTGTTTTGGGGACAAATAGGTTGGGTTTTTCGCGTTACAATGGTTGATGATTGTATTTGACGTACGGTCTCGATATTTCGTTTCGAGATTGTTTTTAATATTCGTCATTTGTTAATTGCAATGCAACCAAAGTGAAGATTGTCTGCTGTTTGAATGATATATCAAAATGAGATATCGTTTTAATTTTTGGGAATATTAAATAAATGTTAATCATTAATAAAAGAATAACATTTGATTAGATAAAAGAACTTAGGTTGTAAGTAAAATGGGGGGTTGGTTAAAACTATGTATGCATGGTCACGAATAGAATTCGGAATATTCATAATAACGGATACTTGGTAGTTCGTGATAACATTTTTTTTAGCGGGGTTCAACAATTTCAAGTATTTAAGATCTCTTTTAAACCAAAGTAATATGAAATAAGAAAATAGTGTAAAGAATTAATAATGAATTCCTTTCTTTATACGTTGATTCACGATTGTTCCGATTTACGATAAACGAAAAATTATTATCATCAAAATTAGATTTTTATTTAACTAAAATGATTGCTATAAAAAGGTTGTTTAATTCTTTTAAGAAAATTATAACCTAAAACGTAGGATTATACGTAATTTAAATAAGAAAATATCGAGAACAATTGAGTCACGAGTCTGACTCGTGTTGTTTACGTTTGGTTCATACGAAGTATCACGAGTCAGGCTCGTGTTAATTGTTATTGGTCCAAATTTCTTACCACGAGTCTGACTCGTGTTGATTACGTTTTATCCGAATGAATTATCACGAGTCAGATTCGTGCTCAAATTTCTTACCACGAGTCTCACTCGTTGTTGCAGAACAAACGGTTTAATTTAATTAATTTTAATTGTTTCAAATCATCATCTACGAAACTATTATCTTACGAGTTCCCTTATGAAAAATTAATCATGATCACTTATGTTACAAGACGAGAAAGAACAAAATTATTTCGAAAAATCATCGATACAATACGCGATGATCAAAAGGAAATGAAACGAAACAAATTACATACTGTAAGAATTACATCAATAATATCCTAATAATAGGATAATCAATAATACAATACCACAGATGTTATATTAACGTCATAAAATCGTGTGTCGATTAGGATGGGCATGGGTCACGTGGTACGTATGTATGAGAGGATCGAACCACGTATAAAATATTAAGTGGTGGATAGACTAATGGGGTGGGGGAGTGGGAAAAAAAAAAGACCATTGAGTAGACCAAGACGTAGATGGGAAGACAATATTGCAATAGATCTTGAACGAATTGGGGGTACGAGGGCCCAAAATAATGGGAATCTTCGGAAGATAATAATGGGAATGTTCGGAAATGGGATTTGGTATTTCCAACAATGAGTTTTCGTGTTCCCAACACCAACTAATAATAATAATAATAATAATAATAATAATATATAAATCATAGTAGAAAAGATAAATCCGTCAAAGTTTGATCTTTCCCTTTTGTTTTTTAAATATAAATATCGAAAAGATTTGACCGATAAATAAAAAAAGTGTAGTAACTTTGAAAGTTGATATTTTTTCGGTTGGTTTAGCGTGAACGTGAACGTTACCAGGACCGATACGTCGCGATAAAACGAAAAAGGAAGTTTATTTTGAGTATTATCAGATAGAAGATATGCAAAAGGAGGGTTGGGAATGTTAGGAGAAAGGTTGGGGGGTAGGTAGGGGGGTAGGGTTACCAGACTGGCGGGTATAATCGTCCGGACGTGCGATCTTAAATACTTTTCCTGTCGAGTTTGTGATGCGAGCAAGGTAATCGTTCGCGGAAATTAGGTATTCCAAGAGGATGGAAGGTAAGATCTGAGTTTCTCGTGGATAGAAGAGGTCCCCTTTAGTTCTTAACTGCTGTATTGCTGATGAAAATAATGGGGAATGTGGTGGGTATACGGGTATATAGAAGAAAAACTATTCCAACAGTTTAGCCAGTGAGTGTGATATTTGCGTTAAGTAAAACCCCCTAGGTTCTTATATAGGGAAACTATGGGGAGGAAAGCATGTAGGTAAGTGGTATAACTATAATCTAGGATGATGTAGCTTAATTTAAAATCCCCCACGAACTTTTTCAACAGCCACCACTACCACCATCACCACCATCACCACCATCACCACCATCAGGGAAAATGGTATGTAGGTAGGTAGGTGGATGCAACAGTAACAGAGCAACACCTGCAGTACTCTTTCTGCCACCCTGCCCCCCCCCCTTTTCCCCCTACCTCCTCCTACCCCATCCCCAATCCCCTTAGTTGCTTATCCAAGTGGATTGGTTATTATCAAATTTATCTCGAATAAAGGAAAATAATGAATTCAATGGGTTCAGAAGGAGCGTATAAATATTCCGTGTGATATTTTGGTGGTGGTGTGATTATTATTATTATTATTATTTGCATTAGAGAAGGAGAAAGGTTTTGTTTTTTGGGGAGAGAACCACAACACGATTATTTATTTATTTATTTAATTTACACTCGAGAGAGAGATAGATAGATAGAGAATAATTATATCAAAGGATATGGGGGTTTATAAGCGTGTACTTTTGACTAGGTAAAACAACAACGTGTGATTTATACGATAAAAAATGATACGGGTTAAAATGCGTTAGAACAAAGAAAAAAAAATGATCCAGTGGTTATTCCAGAATCCTTTTTTTTATAAATAATCTCACGATTATCTCAAATTTAGCTCTTATCTCTTGGCTTAGTCACAAAAGGTACTTCTCTCTCTCTCTCTCTCTCTCTCTTTTTGTGTTAAGAAATCTTGTGGACGAACACAAGACGATTAATCTTTAACCAGAAGAAAGAGAGAAAGAGACAGAGAGAGAGAGAGAGAGAGAGAGAGAGAGTCACGTTTACCTAACAATAGATATATTATCTCGGATAGCAGTCGGGGTACGTTGAAAACGATCTCTCGGGAAGTCTATTATACTTCTGCCAGGCTTACCCCCATTGCTAATTAATCACGCTGGAGAATGATTAAAAACTGGTTAACATGGGCCGATCAACTGGTAGTATAGCAGCATTCGAGTATTACGTTCATCGGGGCTATCATACGAGAAAGAAGAAGAAGAAGAAGAAGAACAGTGGTCAGGGAAACGAAGAGGAGGAGGAGGAGAAGAAGAGTTAACCTTAACAAAGCCCTTTTGTATATAGGATGTGTTGTGTCATGCTCGTGTGTGTGTGTTTGGGTGTAGGGGATTCCTGTGTAAGAGAGGAGTCCTCGAATACTAATCGTTCGTCGTAATGCAAACTATGGATAATGCACGCGAACGATTGGATGCGGGTACGTGCGTTAAGATAACCTTACCCTTCTCTTGGAAACTCGTCAAAAGGGGAACCAGTTTTCCCTTTCCCTTTTCTTTGTGATTACTTTCCGTGTTCGTTTCCTGTTATGATAAAAGAAAAACCGAACCCTATGCTTTTTGTTCTATCCACGAAGCTTATATACAAGGAAGAACAATCGCAGTGTTATAAATGTGTCCTACGATATACGCAATGAGAGAGAATGATTTTTTTTATTGCCACCAGAGAGCGCGTCGATTCGTTTGATCTGATTTTTCAAATATGAAAAAACCTAACCTTTAAATTAGGAGATAAAAATAGATAAACAAGTAGATGAATTAAATATAAAAATTAGAAATTAAAGATAATGTTGAATAATTGGTTATGATATCGCAAAGTCAAGAAAAAATAACAATAGTATTGAAATAATATGTCACAGCGACACAAAAATCGACACTACGAAGTTTGTCGGTATGCATACAACAACACGTGTTTTATATCGATACAAAGAAAACAATGATTTATCTGTTTGAAATTTATTTAATTGTTACATACGGTGGGGTGATTGATGATACAAAAATTGTTAATATCTTCTAAAATATCTTTAAAAACATTGATTTTTCGTGAATATTAGTAATAAAAATCTTTTTTGAGGTTAATTCAAGTATGTATTATTTTTACACTTTTTTGTTTTTTATTAAACTACTTATCTTTATTATTGCATTAAAAATCACACATGTACGCATTTTATTTACATGTATAAACCTTTCATATTTTATTCGTCAATATATTTTAAGTAGGCAACTAAGTTTCTGCCGTTTTGTTTTAAATTTTTTTTAAAAAAGGTATAATGTATTATTTATTAATAAGTTGTGTATATAATAATATTAATTGGACTTCTTGATGTGTGTATGTATGCGTGTGTGTACACTGACTATAGAATGTATATTCGCAAACTGATTTATTCGAAAGAAAGTTTGGATCAACAAAAACTACGAAATAAATTCTACGAAAATATCTGAACGAATAATAAGTATTATAAAATCGATAGAACGCAGTCCCCCCGCCCCCGCCCCCTAT
>NW_014569644.1:129749-138168 GCF_001313835.1 Polistes canadensis
GGTTAAATATTAATCTAATATTTATTTTCATTTTCTTTTTCGTATTCGACTACGTTCGAATAGGAATTTTTTTTGTTTACGTTTTTTTTCTTTTTTTCTTTCTTTCTGAATTTCAATGATATTCGCAACAAAAATTACGATACGCATTAACGCATATTGCTTAAATATTATTTTAAATCCTTATATTAATTTCAATAAAATTATACTAAATAAATGATATTTATTCGTTGAGTTTTATCCATCCCAGAGATTACGAAATATATCTCAATATATTTTTCTCTTGTTTATAAAATATATTATATTAATTAAATAATGAACAATTTTATATTCGAAGCATTGTTTTAAATTAAATTCGTTGGATGAATATTTTCTATACCTATATATATATATATATATATAGATTTATATATACAAATATATTCTCATCCTCCCCCCTCCTGTCCCCTGCCACCCCCTTCGTTCTTCGTGGATAACTTTGATGTTATGCAAAAAGCAGGAGCAGAGTTTCGGTATATTGTTTTCACGCTGCTTCATTTAGATTTTCATATAATTCCGATTGATCGTATTAGTATCCCTCGGCTAATTCGAACGTACACACGCGGTTAATTGCATTTTAACGTTCCGTTTGAAGTTAACGTAAAGGTAGTCAGTATACGTATATCGGTAAAAGCTTAATTAAATCTTCTTTCTATACGGTAAAATACGTTGGACGGTTTTTATTTTCTTCTCTATTTTTTTTTTTTTTTGTTTTTTTTATGTTTTTTTTTTTATGTTTTTTTTGTTTTTGTTTTGTTTTTAAATAAACATTCATATCTTTGTTCGTTACCGTTTCATTAAATTATTATTCGTATTTTGATAATTGAGTAGAATAAACAAAGGGAGAAAAGAAAGAGATTTTAATCCTTTGACTGGTACGGACGCATATATGCGTTTGATAAAAGTGGTCAGCTTGATTGTTTATCGACGCGTATACGCGTTTGTCAATATTAATTGTAAAATAATGTAATGTTCGTTTGCGTATTAATTATTGTTTCCGCGAAGTCGTCTTGTTATATTTGAATATTATATTAAAAGAAAGAAAAAATTGTAATAATTAATTTTAATAGAAAAAAAAGAAACAAAGAAAGGTAAAGGTACTTTCTTTTTTTTTTCATTTTTAATTATTTTAAAATAATTATTATATTAAATATTATTTATTATTAGATCTGATTAATATCGGGTGTAACGCGTTAATATTGTGGGTAACACTGTTTTATGTGACGTAATGATGTTCATAGCAATTTTTGAGTCATACAAACGTAACGTGATAAATTGTAATAATGAAAACGCACGAAAAAATATTACAAAAAGTGTGACAAACTTTTTTAATGATTACCCTAATAAAATCCATTCTTATGTATTAATTGTTATAAACAAAATTTATCATTGCATGAAAATATAAATCACATATAGAAAACATTTTCCATTTCGTATTAACTTTCTCGTACATAACCTATATTTCAATTATTCAAAATGAAAATAAATTTCATTTATATTCGTGTTATTTTCTGCGTGTGTGTGTGTGTCGTTTTAATATTTATAATTATGAAAATAATATATATATATATTCTAAATATTTTCTGAAAAACAAGACAAACACCAAAAAACAGATATTTATAGAAAATGATTAAATTCGTAACCGTGTACCAAAAACGGTACACGTGGCCTAGAAATGAAATCTTTTCGTAAACAGCCATGGCACAGAACGCGTTAACGAATAAATCAAATAAAAGAAGAAAATTGAAGTATGAGAGAACATTTCCCAAAACTTGGGATAACATTCCTGTTCTGTCAACGTAAATTCGATTCGTGGTTGAAAAAGAACTTGGGGGCTCTTTTGATAAGTGCCTCTTTACTTCTCGACGCTGTTCACTGATACGAAAACCTACAACCTCCCACCCACCCCCCACCCAACCCCCATTGAAAATTCTAGTAGAAGAGGGTACTTTTTCCCTGTACGATTTCGTCATTGCGATTACCCATCTTCAGGAAGGATTTTATGTCCTATCAAGTTCAACTGTGAGATTTAATCCAAACAAATCGTTTTTAGGATACATTATTCTTTCGTTACGATAGTTTCTTGTCAGTCAAACGATTATCATTTAAACAGCACATTTTTCAATGTCTCGAGTTAAATCTTTTCATTCTTTTTAAAAATCTTTTTTTCTTCATTTTTTTTTGTCTGCAAAATGTAACCCGTCACTTTTATCCGATCAAAATCTTATATTCAATTATCTATCCAATAATATGTTTTATTAATGTTCGAGAATAGTACGTTTGTGATCAATTAATCGTAGATTCAATTATTAAGATTTTGTTTAACAAGGAGACCTTATTATGGTTGTGCACTCACGGATTTTAATGAGGTTTGGTATATTAGTAGTATACTAGTAGGGTGTTATCGTGTTAAAGTATTTTATCAAAATACGAAGCCAATTTTGAGAAGAAAACTGTAAAAGATTTGATTTTTTTTGTATACATATTTATATTATCTTAAATGCAACTTTTTATCAAGTGGTGCGTTAGCGTAAGTTGTAGCGTGCTCGCTTCTCGTGCTGCTAGTTAGTGGTTCGATCCTTCATCGGGGGGAAGTTTTTTATAATAATTTTTTTTTATTTGTTTTTAAATTGTTTTTTCATAATTCCTAATTTTTAAATATACACAGGATAGAGAAAATTATTTATTACGAAAAAAATTAGAAATAATAAATTTTATTATTATCTTGCGCAAATAATAAACGAAACTTTAATCCTTGAATAACAGTTACCATTTTATTTTTTAACAAGTATATTACACATGAAATAGTTAATGATTAGAATATATACAATTATTTGTTAATATATTGAAGATTTATCTATTTTCAAATGATTGTATTAAAATTATACTAGAATACCTTTCGTAGAAATTAGAAAAAAATTGTTAATACTCGATAGATATTTGTGTTATAAATTCATATAAAATATAACAATGATTTTTTATTTACGATTTAATTATATATCTGAAATATTCATTCGTTGACTTAAACATCAGTTATCAACGCTAATTAATAAATTAATGTAAGAGATAATACAAAGTTGGATTTGAAAAAAAGACAAGGTACTTCATCAGTTTAATTCGATGTATCTAAAATTTTATTTTCTACAATAGAACATCGTAAATTGGTTATACTAATAACAAATATAACACCACAAGAGCTTACAAATAATTTTATTATAATTATTATTTAATATTCTATTACTATTTTTCTTTATTTAAAAAAAAAAGAAAAAACAATAATAAAAATATATTATTACTTTTGCTATGAAATAATCATAATTTTCGTGAAAATTATGAGATACGTGCTTGAAAAATCAAATAACATACATACATATATAATACATTTATCGTATAAGATGTAAATATCATATGTTACGAATATTTCGATCATTTTCCGTGTCGCTGGTTCCGTGAAATAGCATAAAAACCCTTTTGAAGGAAAGTGACGTAGAGGAAGAGGAAAAAGAAGAAGAAAAAGAAGAAGAAGAAGAAAAAGTAGAAGAGGTAGAGACTTGCATTCGCTGTAAAAGAGGATTTGTGAACTCAAATGAAAGTTCTACGGTTGATCTCTTGGATTTTCTCGCGATGATCTTTCACGGGGGTTGCTAAAAGTTTCAGTAGGTACGGATGATCGGCGATTCCGAAATTCTTCTTCGATAGAAAATCCATTTCGGGTTCTCGACCAGCACCCCTACCCACCACCAACACTCACCCACCCCTGTTGTCGAAATCAATTATATAGCAAAAAGGGGGGATGATCGTTATTGGTTCACAAAAAGTTTTCTTACTTCGAAATCGTTTTTAACTAGCGTGCTAAATGCACACACACGCATACACGCATACACGTATACATCTAATTTCGTTAATAACCTTTTAACTTACAACTACGGGCATAGCCCGTAGTACGATGATCGAGTTGGATATAAATATTAGCGGCGGGCCCTCTTAAAATTATAAATATTTGGTATAAAAATTTAATATAATAATTATAATAAATATAATATATAAATAAAAATAAAATAAATATTTTCGAACATAAATCGTAGGTTAAGGGGTCAATCTTTTTCTTTTGCATTATGGTTTGATTGTTCTGTTACTAATATAATACTATATTAGTATCATATTAGTATAGTATAGTACTATATCTATTTAACTTCATTGTTTTATGTATAAATATATTGCAATTATTCGTAAACATATACAAATGTACTTTTCCTTTTTCGGATAATGTTATCGTTTAGTTTTTCGTGTGAAAAAAATAAATGTTAATACATAGGTTAAGATTATTTTTTTACCAGCACGTAATATACGAAAATTGTACTTTATTTTCGTTGAGAATGATATTATTTTGTGTGGTAGAATAAGAGTATAAAAGATATACGATAAAAAATAGGAATATAAGTTACACCGCAGACGATTATTCGGTACACGTACCCATACATACATACACATATACATATATATACAACGCGTATCTATGAGATTCAATTTTCATGGTGTTTACACTAAGCAAGTCACTACCGATAATGACTTGAACAAGTTTCTTGTGCAATTTTCTTGCGCGATCTTGGAAAACCAACTTCGAGGGTAAATGCAACCCGGCGACGTAAAGAACCTAACGCACGTGGAAACTTCTTAGTAGTTGCAGTTTTAGCGAGTGCGAACGAACGAACGACTTTCAAAACCCTCGGACACGTTCCTACAAGAACTTTCCGTACAAACATACACACACACACACACGGAGACACAGAGAGACACAGAGACAGGTATGCAGACACATACACATACATTCATATTTTTGTTCTTGTTAGATTATAAGTTAAACGTTTTCGCGGATGCTACTAGGACGCCTTCTCGTTTTTTCATTCATTTCATTTTATTGGCTTATACGAAAAAGAAAAGATAAAAAAAAAAAAAAAAAAAAGAAAACGAAATAAAAAATGTACTCCGACAGAACAAACTATGCGGTGGGGGAAGGGGGGCAGGAGGGGGAAATATAAAGAAAAATGTATAATAATAAGTTCTTCGAGGTAAATCGTACGGTTTGTTTTTGTTTGTTTTTTTTTTGGAATAAATTTACAATAAAATATATTAGAAAAGCTATGATAGATAGACGACGAGTCTATTGTTACACGTCAATAACTTGATTATTAATATTCCATTGTCGTTATAACACCCTAAAGCATGCATTAAAGATCACATTGATCCAACCTATTTCTGCATATTTATGAAGTCAACGATGTTATCGATTTTATTCGTGCCCGTACGATGCAACCTAACCTATTCTCTTTCACTTTTATATACGTGTCCGATCGTAATTATGAAAGTAATCTAAAGTTAAAATTTCCCCTACCCCTACCCCTCACCCCCTCTCCCCCACAGAAGAAAAAAGAAAAAATGATTATTAGTTATTTCAAATCACATTATTTTCAATTAAATTCATTCGATATCATTTTTACGATATATTGTCCAAAAAAAATGAATTAATATTTCTTATTTCAATATTATATAGAATTCATTTAAAATATTATATCTCGAAATTTAGACCATTTTCATAATTATTGGGCACATATAATAAATAAAAAAATTCATTGCTTCGTTAATAATTATTACATTATTCAAGACAAACGACAATAAAAAAAGATTGTGAAAAAGGGGGCAGAAAGAAGAGTGATTCAGTTAGTGGTGGGGGAAGGTTTCCCCAAAGTTTGTATGAGATGAGATAAAAGCTCGAGATAAATTTTATAATGAAGTATAATACTCGATTTATTATCAGAATAATGTTGAGGAGTGGTAGGGGGGAACGGGTGTAGATAAGAAGATTGTAATTAGTTGAATTTTTAATAGAAAATTTCTCTCCCTTTCTATCTTTCGATTTAATGGCTACGTTCCCTGATGATGAAACTAAGTAAATAATGTTTAGAATTAGATAGATGATATAGAAGTTAGTTGTGAATATAATTAGAACGAGAACGGCGGTGGGTAGGCGGGATAAATACGCGGGTTGAGAAAAATCTATTCTCGCGTAAACATCGGGGTTCGTGTTACTCATCCTTCGTGAGTTGGTGGAGGTGTTGGTTGGTGGGGGGGTAGGTAGAGGTTCGGAGTGGGGAGGTTGAGGCTATTCCAACAACGATAAATCAGTGCCATCGTGGTCTTGTACCGACGTCGAATCGGTACACTGGAACGATGTTTACGATGACAGATTGCCCGCAAAATTATCTACAAACCGAAGAAAGGTACGAGTTTACGGTACTAAGGGGGAGAAAGGGGTATAGAGAGAAAGAGAGAGAGAGAGAGAGAGAGAAAAGAAAAAGGAAGGTAGAAAGAAAGAGAGAGAGAGAGAGAGAGAGAATACAAGTTTTAACTAGGAACGTTTGTCTGTTTATTTATCTCAAGAAATAGTAAGATAAAGATAGGGAGAGATAAATATAAAAATGACAAAACAAACAATCTTTCTACCTTTCATTTGTTTTTTTTTTACAAATTCTTTCGAATTATTCATGGAGATTACACAAGGAAAGTATGAGCTCAAACGTATTAACCCTTCTTTGCATGATGATGGAAATTTCAATCATAATATTTAGTCAACAAAAAAAGGTACTCAAAACCCTTGTACTGTATATTTGTTGTTGCTGGCAACTTTTTAAGCGACTATTGCGTACAACAAAACGCAGTTGTCAAAAAATAGCACTAGGATTTTTAAAAAATATTTTTCCTTTAATCTAGAGCATTAATTACATCACCCTGATTTATTTTAAAACAAAAGAAAAAATCATGCAAAGAAGGGTTAATTGGCAAAATCTATCCATTTAAGTTTTCTTTTTTCACCACTAGTGTCGCTAATGTTCCTTTTGTATTGCTCTGAATATAGTTACGTATCGATTATTACTATTAATATTACTATATTTACTCATTTTTTTAATGCGATTATTAAATAATTATTTATTTAATTTCAATTATTTTGTATATACTTAAACAATCTAAAAATCATTACCGTTATACTTTCGTATTATTATTTTTATTTCAAACTGCAGCGTTATTCTCCTTCCATTTTGGTACAAATAGAACACGGGCGCCCTTTTATTTTTATATCCCATTTCTTTACATTGTTTAGTCTTCATGGAGTTATCTTACGCGTTTATACGGGCTGTCCCTACGAAGTTAAATATTTTTTTTTTATCTTCTTTTCAAATAACTACCAAATTGTTTTGTCTCAATGCAATTGTAACAATGAAATATGAATAATAATTATCTATCTTTTTATTTTTTATATATATGGGGGATTACATCGTACGGAATACGTGAGATACAGTTTTGTAGATATTCAGGAAAAACTGTATATATATATAATATAATACTTAAATGGGAAACTTGAATGTAGTTTATTGGTATTTAGAAAAAGAACATCGGAGAACCATAAACTTTGACGCTCTCGTACAATCCTGCTTTCTTCGGTTGAATCGTACTGTAAAAGGGCAAAGGGAGATAGGTCGAAGAAAATAGGGAAAAAGGGATGCGGGAAGGGTAGGGAGGGGGAAGTGGGGTGCCGAGGGGGAAGGTGCATCTGCATTTAAAGTGGTTGCGCTTGGCAGACACTACCTGCGTCAAATCGAAATCACATGTGCGTCACGATACACGTTCATATATACACACACATACACACATACATACAAATAAATATATATACATATCGAAGTGAGTAACATCGAAGAGGAACGCGATCTTCTTATCTCGAGGAAAAAAAAAAAAGGGAGAGAAGATGATAGCGATAGGATCTCGTAAGGTAGAACTATTTCCTTTGAATAGTGAACTTTTTTCTGACTGTATATATATATATATATATACATTTTTTTTTATCGTAAAATTTATTATATTATTTAGTACAAGTAAATACAATCAGACATTTGAATGATTTTATCAATTAAATCGATGGAAATCAAAAAATAATATTATTTTTTAATCGAAAGTCATATGATCGAATTGATAGCGTTTAAAATGTTTTACGAAGTATGCTTAAACAATTATTTGTTGTCGAGGGGGTGAGGCTGGGAGGAATGGGGAATAAATACATTTCCTGTCGATTACGTTTTCATATTAATTGATTTTGTCAATGTTTATATTTTGTAAACATATACGAATAAATGTAGGATTATAATTTTTTGTTGTTAAACAGCTGAGTATTATAACAAAAGAAGGATATACAAATAATTGGATAATATGGATTAATTAATACGGTTTATTGTTTATTTAATAAGATAAAGATTTTTAATCCATTTTAGCGTATATCGACGAGTCTAACTCGTGATAACAATTTTAAATAATCAAACGGGAATATCATGAA
>NW_014569644.1:139169-145856 GCF_001313835.1 Polistes canadensis
CTTTTTTCGAATACGTTTAACATATATTACATTTTAATTGAAAAAAAGTAAATTTTTCGTTAGAGTTTAGAGCTAACTAAATAAAGGGAAACACAGGAAATCTGATATAGGGAACTAGTAGGATATTAGTCAAGAGTCATCTTAACGTCGTGCGGTAGTTGCAATGTATCCTCGTTTTCCACCAGAGCATCCTGCATAAATCTAAACAACACAGTAGAGTTAAGGACTCTATTAAGCTTAAGCTTAAGTTCGGACGAGGAAGCGGTGATAAACAAGGCAGCCAATTTGCCAAGAACTCGACTTATTACGGATAAAGGATTCAACGATCGAAACTTTTGTTCGAAATATTCGAACGAAACATATTTTTGTCTCTTTCTTTCTTTATCTCCCTTCCTATCTCCCTAACTAAGATTCTTGTATATTTTGTATTTATTTATTTATATAATATATCTTACAGAAAGGGTCAGCAGTGTTACGTCCCAGAATTCATAAATTTAATATCAAGTTGGTCTTTCATCAACAAGATCCTCCTATCCCGTGTAACGTTAATTACATTTACTTTCGTTTAAAGATACCTCATTACGAAAAAGGTATCCTGCAACAGGGTGGTTGCTTACATAACACGAAACATACTACTTCTCTAATATTTCTTTATGTTATTTCATTTGATACACAGGTACTGTATTATTTAGAAAAGTGTTCAAGATAATAATGAAAATAAAACATTTTGTTTAAATATGAAAACAATTAAGATTATGCGTAAAAATTTCTTGTAATTATAGAAAATGATTTTAATTGTTTCGTTACGGGTGCCGATTATAGTCGGCATCAATGTGACGACTCGTGTATACGGGTGCTGATTATAATTGGTAAGAAGATTCTACTTTATCTGTAGATTATTTCTTGATTTTATTGATCTTGTATTAGATTAATCTAACTAAAAGTATATTTTAAAAGTCAAAATAAATTGCCAATTATTAAAGTGCAACAATGTGCACACTATTCGACGACGGTGTTCTGTTCAGTTGTATTATATTGATGAAACAAATTGCCGTAACAAAAGTGTTAAAAGTAAATCGTTAGAAATCAATATTTCTTTCTCTTTAAAAAAAAAAAAGGAATTATTTAAACAAAAGAGAAAAATACGTATGGGTTAACGTCAAATGCGTGGCACGTGAGACTTTAATAATTCTCCTCACCCATTTTGAGTATTGTACTACATTACTAGTGGTTATAGGAACCAGAAATAAAAAGAAAAGAAACAAAAAAACAAAACTGCAAATAGCACAAAACAGGGTGACGAGAGAGTGATACTGCAATATAACCGGTGTACGAAGGTAAAAGACATGTTGCAAGCGTTACGGTTCATATCGGTTAGACAAAGATTGTGTTATAACGTATGCATATTTGTATTCAAAGCTGTGAACAACCTGTTAACGAAAAAAAGTCCAAAAAATAAGTTAAAAATAGTAGGAGATAGGACAGGTAGTGTAACGTGCCAAGGGGTTGTTGTTGACATTCGTATACAATTTAGATGAACAAAAAGTGTTTAAAATAGTATGTTTTACGAATACGCGAATATGTACAATGCGTTACAAACTGTAGTAAAAATTTATCTGACAAAATTGACCAATTTAACACGGATTATTGTAGAAAAATATATTCTTAATATAATTTTGTAAATAATTGAAATTAGATCAAATGGGATTAAATAGATATAATGAAAATAATATGTAATAATTATAAGATTAAATAGTTAAGATATAATAAATATTATATATTAACACTTGGCAGTGTTTTGTTTACTCACAGCTATAAAAACTTGTTCACCATTCCAACTACCATATAAATAAATCAAAGAATCATAGTTTGGAACATGAATAACCAAATAAAATGCATATATAAATATATTCAAAGTTTAAAATATAATTAATGAATAATAATTGTTTCTTAAATAATTCAATCTATACATTAAAATAATATTATTCGATTAAAATTAATTTCAAAACCAATATAAATAATAAAAACTCAAGACGACTGAGAAAAAAGGGTTGATAATAATATACACAGTATACGTAAATAAACAATAAAACAATAATAATAATTGATAATAAATCGTAACGAATAAACGTTAATTAATTAATTAATTCATTCATTCGTTCATTCATTCATTCATTCATTTATTCATTCAAATTCTATTTCTCTTTCTAATTCGCATTTGCCCGTTAATTTTATCGAACGGCTGTCGAACTGTCCGTAGGATTAATAAAAGACTTTCGTTGCGATCTGGTTAATCTGGTTTACCGTAATTGTGCTCACCCTAACGAGATCGTACTCTCTGGTATAGCTGCTCGGTTGCTAGTTGTACGCGAGCGTCATTAATGGCAGTAACGTTGAAGTTACGAACAAATCGATGTGTGGCAACCGTAGCAATTCATCCCGCTCCAAAGTTCAACAGCTGTTAACGCTGAGTTGAGACTCGCATTAAGGTCCCACCACCACCCCCGCCCATCCACGTCCCCTCCCCACCACCACGTTTACCTCTCCAAAGTGATTGGTGCAACGCTGTTGGGAATGGTAGTCACCGTTAGCCGAGTTGTTTTGTGTTTTCTCTTGTTAAACCTCTACATATATCGTTTGTTCGTGAGAAAAAGGGAGAAAGGTAGAGGGGCGGGGAGGGGGGGGGGAAAGCAAAAGAAATAAGGGTGAAAAGGAAGAAATTATTTATATCATTCAATCACAAGAGTTATCCCTTTTCAATTACCTAACCTCACTTTTTCTAACCTTACTTTTCGTTCATAACTCACGTTGCTTGCTTCCCTTTTAATTAATATTTTTTTTAAAAGAATAAAAAAAAACGACGCGGAATTGCATCGAATGCAACTTTTAACAGCTTTTGTTGTTTCTTTTTTCTTTTTTTTGTAAATTGTATTTTCCTCGTTGCTTCGTTAAAAGATAATTCGAATTAATCGACACGTTAACCAACGAGACACGATCGCCATCATTAATTTCCACGATGGTTTTCTTGTTTAACGGTTTAAACGTAATTACGATTTATCCTAGAATATAAAAAAATATATATAAACGTTTGTAAATTACTTAATTAAGTGTCATTTTATCGGTTAGTAATTTTTTTCTTTGAATGTGTGTTAAACGTTCGGTCATTTTGACGTCTTCGCGAACTACGGAGATTTTTTTTTAATCCCCCCTCTCTTTCTCTCTCACTCTCTCTCTCTCTCTCTCTCTCTCTCTCTCTCTCATGATGAAAGTTTAATTAACCTTCGAGTACGAGCTTTTTTCTTTCTGTTTCGAAAAAAAGCAAAATAAAAAAAAAACACAAATAAAATTAATGAAAATAAAACTTAAGGAAAAAAACAAAACAAATTCGAAAAAATTAAAAGAAGAAGAACACACATACACACACACACAAAGAAAGAGAAAAAGAAGAGGAAGAAGATAGGGGAAGTTTTAAAAAAAAAAAAAGAAAGAAAGAGTAAAATGAGAAGAACTGAAAGAAGAGTAAGGAATAAGAAACATGGTAGAGGAAGAAGATCTATTTTCCTTTTTTCTCAACTAGCCATTCTCTCCATATCTCTCTCTCTCTCTCTCTCTCTCTATCTCTATCTCTGTCATTATCTTTCCTGAACAATCTAGAAATTTCTGCGTTGATAATCCCGGAAGGAAAATACCGTGCGTAGATTACGTCGAGGTCACCGAATAGTTACACAACCCTGAATGCAGTAGAACTGGCAAGTAAGGAAACTAACGATGATGATGTTGCTGTTGCTGTTATTGTTGCTACTGTTGGCTAGGTCTCATTCTCTGACGTAAAGACGCTTTCGAGTGAAAAAGGTGTGTGTGTGGGGGTGGGAAGGGTTGGGGGGGGGGCTAAAGAAGAACCGGTGGAGGTGGAAAACAGGAATGAAGGACATTGTTTGTATTCCCACGCGTCTACCAAAGGTGTTCCTTGAAAAGCTCAGCCCATAATTTTAATGTTTTTTTTTTTTTTATACTTTCCCCCCCCCCACCCTATTCCTTCTTTTTCCCTTATCACCTTCTATATCTTCTCTCTCTCTCTCTCTCTCTCTCTCTCTCTCTCTCTTAATCTCTTTCTCTTTTCGTTGGAGCCTTTATCATCCAAGAGTTGGATGAAAGCTCCGACCGCATGAAAGCGCGCCTTTTTGCCCGAGGAAATAAAAATTACCATGTCAGACATAAACCGTTCTCTCGTTCTCTCTCTCTCTCTCTCTCTCTCTCTTTCTTTCTCGTTCTTTCTTTCATTCTTTCTTTCTCTTTCGTGTTCTATCTCAACTTCGTTCGTTCTATTCGAGACAACAAAGATTTTCTCCTGTCATCTTTCCACTAGCAAACTCGACTCTAACCACTGTCCTTTTCCAAGCTCACACACACACATACACACACACTTTCTCTCTCTCTTTCTCTCTTTCTTTTCTGGAGCCTTATTAACGCGACATTTAAGCCAGGACGCATACAAGCGCGAACTCATTCTAGGATCTTACGCGTAATTACGAATAAGTATTCATCCTCTGTGCTTCTCAAAATCGCGCCTTTATTTTTTTTTTTTTTTTCCCCCCTAGAAAACGGTTACTTGTCATCTTAAGCTTATCTCTCTTTCAAACTTATTATTAACGCACAAACGTTTCTTATAGTAATGGAAATAATTTTTTATTAAACGAACATTTTATAACAGGATGACGATGAATATATTTTCTTATTATATTTTTCAAATATTTTTTTCGAAAGAAAATTTACATTAATATTCTAGTAACATTATATTTTAGTATTTATTTAGAAATTATTGAAAATATTGAACGAGTGTTAATATGCAAGTAAAAAGGAAATAAACGTAAAGAACCAATTACGATTTAAAATTATTCCCGAAAGTTCGAACAAAGGGTTAAAGGGGATAACCAGGGGGGGGGTTAGGTGAAAAGTGATACAGGCAGGAAGGGGAGGGGGCAGAGGATATGGAAATAAGTAAGACTTTTATATCACGATGATGATGACGATGACGATGAATATATTTTCTTATTATATTTTTCAAATATTTTTTTCGAAAGAAAATTTACATTAATATTCTAGTAACATTATATTTTAGTATTTATTTAGAAATTATTGTAAATATTGAAAGCATTCCAAACGAGTGGTAGTATGCAAGTAAAAAGGAAACAAACGGAAAGAACCAATTACGATTTAAAATTATTCCCGAAAGTTCGAACAAAGGGTTAAAGGGGATAACCAGGGGGGGGTTAGGTGAAAAGTGATACAGGCAGGTGAAAGGGAGGGGGCAGAGGATATGGGAATAAGTAAGACTTTCGTTCTTCATAATAAAGAACGAACGCGTTCGTTTCTCTCTCTCTCTCTCTCTCTCTCTCGTTTATATAAAGTTTCTACTTCCTTTTAAGCAGTCAGTCGGTAAAATTTGCCCTGGTGCTGATGCTGATGCTGCTGGTGCTGGTGCTGGTACTGGTGGTGGGTGGGTTCTTGGTGCGCTGGCTTAAACAGTCTTCTGTATGAATAATAGTTGATGAATAATAGCTACTACGGTGTCTGTTACTACTGCATTAGGTAGTCCTCCGTTATTATTCGCTATTCAATTTAAACCGGTTACACACATACATACACTTATATGTATATATATACTTGTAATTATTTATTATGTATTATAACAGATGTAACACGGGATAACGAATATGATCATTGAAAATTTCTATTTAATTTTCCTTTTTTGTTTTGTTTTGTTTTGTTTTGTGAATTATTATCGATTACAAACGAACGACAAAATAATCGATTGTAATCATCTAAAAAATCGATTATTATTTTGATTTCATTCATTTTATTCGAAATAATAATTTATTACTTTGGCCGATCAACTTCCTGCTCTCCGGTTTTTTTGTTTTAATTATAACATTCCTCGTGTTTCATTCGTTACTGATCTCGATTGGTTATTAATTTTCATTGGAAAATAAACTTTTGATAAATTTAGTAAGCAGAAAATGACTCGCAACGTTAAAGAAAACTTTGTTTTAACGCGAACGCGATCGAAAAAATCATTAAAAATTTCTTCTCATAAGAATTTTTGCTATCGAATCTAGAACATTTTAAACCCCCTCCCCTCCCCCCACACCCACCTCGCCCCCAGCCCGTTCCATCTTCCTTGGACTATTAATACTCGTGTAAAATTTTCAACGAACATCCGTTATCGCAGTTAGACGTGATTTGAAATTTAACGAGTAATGGGAATTCTATAAAACACGTAATTCCGGATGTACGGTGGGAGGGGGGGGGGTGGGCGCTCGTTGGAGGGCTACGGAGGATTTTGCTTATTTTTCGGATTTGATTTTAAAATAATGTTCTCGATTATTCGTTAATGATTCGATTTGAATGAAATAACTCGACAAAACGACCTTGTTCAAGCGGTGGGGGGAGGGTGAAAGGTGGGGTGGTTTTAGTAAAAATAAAAAAAAATAAAATAAGATATAAAAAGAAACAACGAATAGAAAATAAAATATAACGATGGTTGTTCCTTTATTATTCTTTCACCTAAATGCACACACACACACACACACACACACACACATGCACACCATCTTGTTCTTATAATATTCAGATTTAATTTTAAAATAATGTTCTCGATTATTCGTTAATGATTCAATTTGAATGAAA
>NW_014569644.1:146186-153753 GCF_001313835.1 Polistes canadensis
TTAGTAAAAATAAAATAAAATAAAAATAAAATAAAAGAAAAGAAAATAAAAGAAAATAAAATAAGATATAAAAAGAAACAACGAATAGAAAATAAAAAATATAACGATGGTTGTTCCTTTATTATTCTTTCACCTAAATGCACACACGCACACACACATACATGCACATCACYTTGTTATTATAATATTCAGATTTAATTTTAAAATAATGTTCTTGATTATTCGTTAATGATTCAATTTGAATGAAATAACTCGAAAAAACAACTTTGTTCAAGCTGAGGTGGGGGTGGTGGGGCGGGAGAGGGGGGGTGATTTTAGTAAAAATAAAATAAAATAAAAATAAAATAAAATAAGAGATAAAAAGAAACAACGAATAGAAAATAAATTATAACAATGGTTGTTCCTTTATTATTCTTTCACCTAAATGCACACACACATACACACACACATACATGTACACCATCTTGTTATTATAATATTCAGACAGACCGCGTTCGATATACCTTGCTTGCATTAATTATCTCCTGCGGTAAACATCCCCGACGCCTATTTATCAAAACCGTTTGCTTTTCGTGCCTCTCTCTCACTTGGGTTCCTTCTTTCCAGCGAATATTTATCATCCTAAACGGAACCGTTTAGCCTCGGAAAATAAAATGAAACGTTCAGGCTGTCGAGAAACAAGCTAAAACATTTTGAACGTCCCCCTTTGCCCCCCCACCCCCCTAGCTCCAATCCCCACACCCAAGACTCCACAATTCGACGGAACAAAAATGAGAAAAGAGAGAGAGAGAGAGAGAGAGAGAGAGAGAATGATATCGCTTTTTTTTTTATTATTTTTTCTTATGTCGTTATTGTCAAATAACGTATAATGTAAGTGATAAGTGATTTTAAGGGGTAACACTTACGTAAATCGGTTTTTGTTGTTGTTGCTAAATATTCGAATAAAATTAGTATTAATCGATAAAGAAATTTTAACTTATGTGAAAAAAAGATCATACGTAAATTTTCTTTTTTTACAATACCGTTTCAGTTTGTGTAGTTTAATGTAATGTAAAATTATTGTAATTATATTGCTTGTTAATTTGATAAATATAATTTTAAGATAAACGCGTTTGTGAAACTTCGATTAATAATTATGTACATATTTAAAACGTGAGTATATAAATCTTGAAAATAATCAATTTTTGATTATTAATACAATGTTAATAACAATTGAGTTTGAAGAGTTTAAAGTGTATTTTAAGTTTCGTTTCTACGAACGCCGGATATATCTGGCATCTATCTAATAACTTATATCCGGTATTCATCTGATGACTTGCGTGTACGAATGCCGGATATATCCGACATCTAATCTGATAACTTGTATCTACCAACACCGGATATTATTTAACGTTGTTTTATTTAATCCCAATTCTTATTTAACGTTTTAGGAAAATGTTCAGATGAAATATGAATAAACACGTTCTCTCTCTCTATCTGTGTGTGTACGTGTGTGTGTGTGTGTGTGTGTGTGCATTTTCGGTATAGAACGTAGAAATGGTTAAAATAAAAACCAAAAAAAAAAGAAAAGAAAAGAATCAATTATTATTCGAAATGTAATCCACTTTAAATGAAAAATATTTCAATGAGAGAAAAATTTATCACGCAATAAAACGATTGAAAAAAAACATTTCCTAATAACAATTTAAGATCTAAAAATTACTTCTCAAAACGATTTGTCGTAGATTAGTAGAACGTAACGGTGATTAGAATCATTTAACTTGAAAAAAAAATATAGAAGACTGGAGTGGATAATCTTTTGAGTAGAAAATATCGGAAAGAAAAGGGGTAGAACGTGATTGGGGATGTTCACACGCGTGCGTCTTTACCAACTTTCCCATGACTTCTTTTTCTCGGAAATAAAGATAAAAATGTGGCTTATGTTACCTTGTTTTTCTTTTATTTTTTTTCTTTTTTTTTTTTTTTGCTCACCTCTCTTCCCGTACTTTTCTAATCTTTCTTACGTTTCTCTAATTCCCTTCCCAACCCCCCCCCCTCTCCCCCTTTCTCTCTCTCTCTCTCTCTCTCTCTTTTTCTTCTTTAACATTCTCACGCTTTATCTTCGTTTTCCTTCTTCAACTCGACGATATATATTATCTCTATCTCTCTTTTATACGAGTAACACATACTCACATACACACACACACGTATGCGTATTAACACATACATATATATACGCGCAACCATACCAAACTCTCAACGAAAGAGCCTATGAATATTTCAACGCCCGAATCTCGACACTAACAGTAAATCGTCTGCATGGTAGACGTGCGTGCCACGAGACTCCGTTTGTGAAAGAGAGAGAAAGAGAGAGAGAGAGAGAGAGTGTGTGTATGAGAGAGAGAGAGTGAGTGAGAAAGCGTGTCTATTATACACGCTTGTGTAGCTTACGTTATATCTACCCGTGCGAATCTCTAGCTTCCGCAATGACGCGATTTTCTAAATTTGCGTACCATCCAAAACCGAAAATAGAACGTGATAACGCGAGAATAGAATTTGTTTCAAATAAATTAATAATAACTACCGAAAAGAGATGATGATGATGATGATGATGATGACGATGATGATCATGATCATCATATTTTCTTATCTTCTTTTTTCTTTTTTCAAGTTATACTTCTCTTTTGGCGCCTTTTTGAAAAGTGAGGTTAGATGCGATCGAAAAATCAACACCACGAAGTTGTCGAGAATATTTACGATGCGCGGGCAAAGTGATTTCAAATTTTGCGGCATGAAGTAATTCGTCAATAAATAAATTAGATTGTACATATTAATTAAAAAATTAAATGTTATTTAATATCTTCATTTTATTTTATCATATTATCGTCTTTCCGACAAATGTAGAGTATTATTTATTATTATTTTATTTATATTTATATTCCGTCCTCCTTTTGGGTTTGGAGGGCCCTTCCGGATACAATTTTCCTTTTTACAAAAATTCACAAATTCAAAAATTCAAATAAACAACTATTATATATATATATATACTATCTCAATACATTTAAATTTTAAAACAAAACTGAAACTAAAACTAATTTTTATTTTCTTTTTTTTTTCTTTGAACTAACCAACAACATAACAATCACTTTCATATACAATTTTCTCTTCTTTCTTCTTCTTCCTTCTTCTCTGTTTCCTTATAACTCTTCTTAATACTTCTATCCCTTTTGCATCCTAACCTAAGATATTTTCCATCCTTTCTTCATTCCTCGTTTTTTCACACTCCTCCATTATATGCACAAGGTCCTCCTCTCCAACTTTGCATACTCTGTAGAGTATTATATTGGTAAACAAGATAATTGATGTTATCTTTGAGGTTATTGAGGTTATGTTCGTTGTGGGTACGCTAAAGAAGTATAACTTCTTACTTGTGTACATAAATACACAAATCAGTTTTTTTTTTATGTTTACTCTTTCTATCTCTTTCTTTTTCTTTGTTTCTTTATCTTTATCTTTCGAGTGAGCCATTCGTGATTAAGAAAATGAACGAACTAAACGTTGAAGCATGGATTAGAAATGTTCGTTCTTCAATCTTTCTGTTAATCAAACAAAAGTTCGCGCATCGGGGGGAGAGAAGTCGATTGTTGAAATCAGCAAATTCGAAGAAGATCGGAATAATGTAAACTTCTCTCTCTCTCTCTCTCTCTCTCTCTTTCTTTTTCTTTCAAAACCGTCTTCAAGTGAAATCTGCTGAACGTCGTTTTCACGATTACATCTCTTCTTCGTGTTTTTCTTTGCCCGATAGGTAGTCGTTTGTGCACCCAGTCGACTATCACACACACACACACATATATATACTGATATATACATATTCAACCATACACACACATAGGTAGGAGACATAGTTGGATAGAAAACAGAACGTCCCTCTTGGAATGATTCTTGTTAAATATTTATGAACCTCCTGGTGTATTTAATGATTCATGGAACTTTACTCTCTTTCTTTCTTTCTTTTTTTCTTTTTTTTTCTTTCTTACTTCGCTACATTCATTCGGTTTCTATCTAGAAAAAGATAGTACTACCTATCTACCTATCTACAGCTACCTTTCAATCTCAATCGATATATATATATATATATATATATACATATACACATACAATTTCGCGTACTTCTTTCAAACTTCTTTCTACTTCCACCTCGTAATATCTCGGAGAGTTTTGAAGAAGTATCGTTGAGTTGATTTTACCATTCGATACATAGAAAATGACATCGTTTAGATAATATCGTTTCAACAAGAAATAACCGAACTTTTTAAGTAATAACGTATCGAGATTGTTCATTTATTTTGACCCCCCTCCCCCCCACCCTCCTCTCCTTCCTCCTCCTCCTTTTCTTATAATCGTTTACTACAAACTTTGGTACATTATTTTTTCTTCCCCCTTTTAACTTGTTAACATTTACTATTTTTATTTAAATATTTTCAAGACATGAGGAATCTGTGGGGTATTATCGCGGTCAGAGGTTAGTTTAAGGAAAATTATTATATATGAATAAGTGAAAAGAGTTTTTGTACGGTGGGATCAAATTTTGTTTATGATATAGGTAGATAATTGGACGAAAATGTTTTGTTAAAGTATTTTCGGTTTAATTCTAAATGGTGACCAGTAATCGTCAATCCTTGGATGAACCATAACCTCTTTAGACACTTTATTTTAAAGGAACATTGTCAAAGAAGTTTTATTATTCGTTACAAATATTTTAGGTTTAATCCAAAACGGCAATTATTGATATTGTCAATTTTTTAGTGGTCCATAACCTCCTTGAACACTTTATTTTAGATGAAAATTGTCAAAGTAGTTTCGTTATTTGTTACAAATATTTTTGGTTATATTCAAAATGGCGACTTCAATAATCTTTAATCTTTAAGTGAACCATAACCTCCTTAGATACTTCATTTTAGATGAACATTGTCAAATAAGTTTCGTTATTCGTTAAAAATATTTTTGATTAAATTGAAAATGGCGACTTAATTAATCTTTAATCTTTAGGTGAACCATAATCTCTTCAGACACCTTATTTTAAATGAACATTGTCAAARAAGTTTCGTTATTAGTTAAAAATATTTTTGATTAAATTGAAAATGGCGACTTAATTAATCTTTAATCTTTAGGTGAACCATAACCTCATCAGACACCTTATTTTAAATGAACATTATCAAAAAAGTTTTGTTATTTGTTACAAATATTTTAGGTTTAATCCAAAACGGCAATTATTAAAATTGCCAATCTTTAAGAGGTTCATAACCTCCTCAAACACATTAGATAAAAATTATCAAAGAAGTTTCATTATTCTTCAATTACAATACAATTAAATTGATAATAAGTATCCTATAAGGGAGAATCTACCCATGTTGATATAAAAATGTTCATATAAAGGCATCCTCTTGTAAAAATATATATACCTTACAACCCACACACACACACACACATACCGTTTAGGTATCGCGAGATGTTACTAACCCAAGCAAACTTGTGTTAACGGTTTTGAATAGGAATTACATATGTCCTAACACAGCGTAGTTAAGAACTGCTCGCGGCATGCAGAGATGCCAACAATGAACTTTGAATAGCTGGGATTACAAACGCTCTGACAAACAGACAGAGACAGAGAAAGACAGAGACAAAGACAGAGAGTGAGGTGTAAGGGAGTAGGGGTAAAAGGAAAAGGTACTTTGACAGAAAGTCTAACGGACCATCCATATATCGGCATTTTAACAGCATTGACAGTGGAGAATGTTGAATAGCACCCTTGTTGTATTCTTCTCTTAGCCGACGTGAGTTAACCAACTCCATGCTTGTTAGCTCAGTTGCTTCTTTTACTTTCAGCATGTACTTGCTACTATACTGCCACTGTCGGTTAATTAAAATTGTTTAACGGTGTAAAGTTATCTCGGCGATTAATTAAAATGAGTCCGCAAGTCTCCTTTCATTTTCTCTGAGACGACACCTTGTAAAATTCGTTTTATGATTTGACCCGAGAGAGTCACATTGTAAAATCGTTTCCACTATGTTATAGTCGTAATATTTTTATTCTGAATACGTAGACCTTCATATATATATATATATATAAAAGTTATGTTACATATGTATATAGAGATGAATAGATATAATGCGTGTCTGTGTTTGAAAAGTTTTTATTTTAACAAAATGTTTTCTCTCGAACAAAATGGTTCGCGCGTTAATCTCGAAACTGAAAATTGATACGCGTTATTGAACAACATTGTTGCTAATAAAAATAAAAAAATACACTTAATAGTCGGATAAAGATTCACAATATATATCGAACAAGTGTATGTATCCTAAAGAAAAAAAGAGAAAAGAAAGAAACATAATAAAAAAAGGGCTGAAGGGGTCAAGGGACGATGACGTTTGAAACCTCTCTCTTCCTAGTTCATTGTCAACGAGTATGATCGATGAGGGCAGAAGTCTATTGATAAAACTTGAGGAAGAAGGGATCTTTTTTCTTCCCCTCTTTCCTCAGCAACCCTACAAGCAACCAACCAACCCTACCAAGCAACCAACCAACCAACCAACCAACGAATGAACCCTATCTACTGACAAATGACTCGCGCGAGCGAACTGTAATCGAACGCGAATCTGAAACGCACGATGCATCATCGGTAGCAGCACACAACGTAATCCTTGTACGTTGTGTACCTATTCTATTTCGCAGATAGGTTGGTATGTTTAAAGCTCGATTTATCATATTACCTTTCTCGATACTTCACCTCATTCCCTGAACCCCAACCCCCACCCCCACTCCCTTCCAACGTTTGTCGACTTATTCTATAGACGAAAAAAGACTCTTGGAATATAGTAGAATAAAGTTTCCTTCTTTAACGGGAGTTGGAACGCCTAATGGTTGTGGATACTTAAGTTATTGTTGCACGAGAATATGATAAATTAAGGGTTCTTTTTTAATCTAAAATATTTTATATTATATCATATTGCTAAAGGAAAATTTATATTATATATATATATATTAGGGTGGTCCTTAACAGGGGTGTTTTCAAATTTCTTGGCTCCCAGGGGCTCAAAAGCTTCCAAATCTATAAAAAAAAATTCTCTGAAAATTTGAGCTCTTAATATCAACTCTAAGATTGTCCGCATTCCAACCTAAGTTTCTTATGGACAAAAATATGAGAGAAATTTCCTTCGTTATTTAGAATTTTATTATTCAGGAATAAATGGATCTATCATAATGATTCATACATATTTTCATGGAGAATTTAACGCTCTACGAAAAATGGTCTGTTATAATTTTTCGCTAAATCTATTAGTTTACAAGTTATTTGAGCTTAAAGTTTAATTTTTAGGTAACTATTAATATCATCAAGATCACTCCAGTTTTTCGAACGATTTGGGATAAATACATGAATACAATGAACCGAAATATAATCTGATTTTTTACCGACGTATTAATTTGGTATGTGCTGAAACTTACTATATAAATCTTAACATTTCTCAATCTTCCATGAAAGACCAAAATTAGATGATGTCAAGGTTCACATGGTCACTTGGTATATGT
>NW_014569644.1:154461-159303 GCF_001313835.1 Polistes canadensis
CATGGTCACTTGGTATATGTCCGAAATATTGATGTACAAAAATGAACCCAAATATTCGTATGTGTTGGACATTCACCATCTAAGTCTTGACATTTCACAATTTTGATCTTTCACGGTAACATATATATATATATATATATGTATATATAATTATTTTTTTCAAACGATTCCCGACATAGTCATTTAAATATAGTAACAAAAAGGATCTTATTAGGTTTCATGCAATAGATCTCGAATGGAATGAGGGGAGGACATCGAGCAGAAAATTGATCTCCCTGAGATTAAATTTATCGCAGGTATCTAACTAGCGACGATTTATGATCGTGGATTATTTCCGAGACTCCTCTCTCTTTCTCTTTCTCTCTCTCTCTCTTTGTCTCTCTCTCTCTCTCTCTCTCTTTGTCTCTATTTCTCCCTTGCTACTACATTCCTTTACACTCTTATGGGGTGCTTTATGAGGTAGACTTGACGATCGCACTAGCCCGTTATCCCAGGGCTTTTTAATTCGCCATTAAATGAGTGCCACACCCCACTCCCCATTCCCCATTCCCCATTCCCCATTCCCCCTCACCTAACCGCCATGTGAGAGAGTCTCTTATAACTTTAACGACTAAATGTTATCATTATTTCGTATTCTTCGATTTATTATTCACAAGGGTTCCTACTACTCCGATATTATTATTTTAAACTTTTCACAAAAAAAAAAGAAAAATAAAAAAAAGAAAATTTCTCTGTCTTCCGATAGAATAGTTTCTTTCTTCTTTTTTTTTTACTATATAAAAAAAGAAGAAGAAGAAGAAGAAGAAGAAGAAGAAGTAAGACTTCGAAGGAAGGTCTCAAAAACGAAAAAAAAAGAAAAAAGAAAAAGAAAAAAGAACAAAAGAGATGAGAAGAAAAATAAACAGAAAACTTTTACACGTTTCTCTTAAAACTTTTAAAGCTAAGCAATCTTATAAACTCGCGGAAACAGAACTACGTAAGAGAGGAGATCAACAGACTGTTACCTGGGATCGAGGAAGATCGAGAAAAAGGAAAGAAAGGTAATGACAGAACAGATATAAAAAGAAACAGAAAGAGAAAGAGAAAACAGGACAAACAGAGAGTCCAGAGAGAAGGGTGTTATCGAAAAGAGTTTTTCTAACGAGCAAAGCACACGAAAAATCAAACGAGGGGTTAGAAAAGGAAAGAAACGGGTGGATAAGGGGAAAGGGGGAAGTGGGAGGAGAAAAAAAGCAATTGCCAAATAAAAAAAGCCTAGTAAGTCGTACCGAAAAACTTTCCCGCGTAATTTTTAACGTTGCCAACGTAAACCCTTTTTCCTTTTTTTATTTTCCCTAATCGTTCATTCTCTTATTTTATTTTCTTTTTTTTATTTCTTCTTCTTCTTCTTCTTGATGGTTCCGAGCTTCATTAACTCCTACGAAATGGGGGATGTATTCCATACATTACAGACGCGCCTTATCCAGGTGAAACGTATGGACTGTTCGCGTGCGTGAGGTAAAAAGGTACGAGTTGTGTGTCCGAATGAATAACAGAGAAAGAAGAAGAAGAAGGAAGAAGGAAGAAGAAAGAGGGGGGTGTCTGATATTAGCTGGCATTGGCTACCAACCTATGACTAGTAATAGTAGTAACGTTGGTTAGTATTTGATGGTGTTTAGTAATAGTAGTGTTAGTGTTTTTGGTAATAGTGGTAGTAGTGGATGTCTCGGTATCGGTGAGGATCTATAGATCGTGGTACCTGTCCACCATGAATCACACCCCTATCTGCTGGAATACGGCTTGTATTTACTAACGGCACGCTACCCTCCCACGCATTGAAACTGACATACACATACATATATATATATATAAGAACGACTGCAACCCTAGCTAGCTTCATACATACATGCATACATATGCATAAACACATACACGTATATATATATACCTATATGAAAAGTTAGTAGCCGCGCCTATATCTTTCTAATCAACTGTTTGTCTAATGTCTATGTAAATACGGTATGTTAATTATCCCCTGGAAGGTAACGTGTGGTTTGACTATTAATCTCGGAAACATGGGGGTTCAGGGAGAGGGTGGGGTGAGGTGTTGTGGGGTGGGGAAAACCTTCCCAGATTCGTTCGGTTCACTTCCTCTTTCGATTCTGTCCTATCACCGTCTGTATTTCTGTATTTCTGTCTGTTCTGTTCTGTTTTATGCTCTCCTGTATGTGTTTGTCTGTAAGTTGTTTTTATTTTATTTTGGTTTCATTTTGTTTAGTTTTGTTTTAGGTTTCTTTTCGTTATCCGTTCGTTTTCATCGTCTACCACGTTGACGAGAAAAACGACGTTGAGAACAGACGAGAATCTGTCTGGTACCGATCGATTTATATCTTTCTATTCGGATTTAATCGGACACGTTCGTCAAGAACGTTCTTTTACCTGGTGTCCCCCAATACGATCGATCTATCGTACGTTTCACTGTGTTTAGTTGTATCGGAAAAGTATAAGAGTGGGAGGAGAGAGAAGAATCATCAAGTTACCTAGTGTGTTTTTTATCGTTTTAACGATTTGGCGAAGAATAGTTTGGAAGGAGAATGAGAGAGAGAAGTTGAATAGTTCTGTTGTAAAAGATGAAATAGTTTAGTTAAAAATGATTATTGGTATGATTAGAATTTGTGTTCTATTTTTTTTGTTTTGGTAAATTAATTATGTAATATTTGTATTATTTTCTATTTAATTATTCACTTTTTTCGCAAGTATTTGTGAATTATCAAGAATTTTTTGAACTATTTTATTCCTCTACAAAATGAAATTATTATTTTATATATATATTTGTTATCTTAAAATTAATTTATTTGGGGAAATATTGACTGTGTTAAAATATATTTTGTTTCTAACGTTTACTCAAGTATCAACAATTGTTAAATTATTTTTAACAACTTTACATATATCTTTATAAGAAAAACTAATTTTTGTTAATTATGTCTTATATTGTATTAGAAAATATTTATTAATAGTACATTATATCTATAAATAAATATTAAGCGTCTATTAATTGAAATAAACATTTTGCAATACATTATTTGCTTGTCAAAAAAACAAATTGTAATACATTTTTATCCATACTACCCATAATAATAATTTTTCTTTTATAACAGAGCTGTTCAACTTCTTTGTTATCTCAAACTATTCCTAAATATTACTTTATCTTATTAAAATGATTTACAAATAGATATAAATTTTGTTCTAATTGCATTAGAATAAATATTTTTCAAATTACACATATTATATCTATAAATAAATACTAAACGTCAATTAATTGTAATAATAATTTTACAATACATAATTAATTTGATTTGCAAATAAATATAAATTTTGTCTAATTGGATTAGAACAAAGTTTGTTTAAATTACACATAATTATATATCTATAAATAAATACTAAACGTCAATTAATTGTAATAATAATTTTACAATACATAATTAATTTGCCAAAAGAGAAAAAACACAAAGTCTAATCATACCAATAACATTTTTTACTTACTGTAAAAGTATTTTTTCTTTTACAACAGAGCTGTTTAACTTCTTTGTTATCTCAAACTATTCCTAAATATTACTTTATCTTATTAAAATGATTTACAAATAGATATAAATTTTTGTCTAATTACATTAGAACATATTTTGTTTAAATTAAACATAATTATATATTTAAAAATAAATACTAAACGTCTATTAATTGTAACGATTGTAACAATCAATTTTAGAACAAAAATATAATAAATTTTGTCTTAAAAAGGAATAAATTTGTTAGTAAAAATTATTGATCAGTCGTATACGTAGCGTTGAGAAAAAAAGAAAACAAATTTCGGAAACGGTTACCGAACTTTTACATAAACGAACTATGTTAATTACTATTTCTTTAAGTATGTTTACTTTTTTCTTCGAGACGCTTATAAACATTCGTGACAGTTACAGTTCGGCCGTCTTAGTGTACACAAGTTGAATTCGAAGAGTATCACGTAAGAATATTATTCGTTTTTAATATTTCATATAGATTTTTGAATTATTTTTAATAATTATTTATTATTAATTATTATATCCATATCGTTTTATACCATATCCAATTTTATTTCCCCACATCGTTTTCTATTACGTTTTTTTATCGAATCAAAAGTGAATTTTTTCACAAATAATTAAGAGATTTATATTTTCTACATTTTATTTTACATTTAAATTAATTGTTTATTTAATAATGTATGTGTTTCTTTCACGAAGTATTATTTGAATTTTTCCTTTAACATTGACGTTGAGAAATAAACGAAAATCTGTGTTAAACGTTTGATTAATTGTCAACGTATGAATTAATATTTAAACAAATCTTTAATAAAATAATTTGTTATATATTTTTTCATTATTTATCAGACATCTACAAATAGGAAAAAGATTATTATTAAATTTAATTATCAATATTCTTGTCCAAAAAATATATTAATATATAARTYTYAAARGGAATTATAGACGGTTAATAAATCTGATGAACAATTTATTTTGAACTAGTTGTACGTTTCGTCCCTTACTGGGGACTTCATCAGCAACTTGATCATTTGCAGTTCACGTGTCAATACATATTATCTTTTTTACAGGGTCATACATTTCAATAAAACTTAACATATTACAATACAATTTGATCCTAAAACCCTTTTCTTATCACACGTAATCAAATACTGATTCTATCTAGACTAGTGTTTAATAATCTAGGTATCTTCAGTATTAAAAATATGGTAAATATTTTTTATGCTAAAAGTGAATAAATTTTAATAAAACTTATATTAAATTAAAGTACACTCTTTTGTCTACGCGTAGA
>NW_014569644.1:160878-162342 GCF_001313835.1 Polistes canadensis
AGAATCAGTATTTGATTACGTGTGATAAGATAAGGTGTTTAGGATCAAATTGTATTGTAATATGTTAAGTTTTATTGAAATGTATGACTCTGTAAAAAAGATAATATGTATTGCCACGTGAACTAAATGATCAAGTTGCTGATGAAGTCCCCAGTAAGGGACGAAACGTACAACTAGTTCAAAATAAATTGTTCACCAGATTTATTAACCGTCTATAATTCCCTTTGAGACTTATATATTATTATTAAACATTTCATTTATTATCAATAATTGTATTAATATTTAAACAATTTTCAATAACGTATTGTTATCATTTCAAAACTCCGTATTAATTTTTCCATTTTTATACATTTTTCAATCGGACGAAAAATAAAATTTGATGATCCAAAATAACCAGGATGGAATTTATTTTTTGTCACTACGTATGAACGTTTTGTTCTATGCGCCATTGAATTCAACAAAGTTTTATCAACAACCGATCAGTTTCCTATTTCTTCTACCAAATCATATTTCAAAACTGTCTTTTAAAGCAATAGAACAGTACAAATGTTTTCTATAGTTTTATTTTACCTTTTATTTTAGATTATTTCTTTTTCTAGTACTGTCGTGTTCCCCGAACATTACTAGTTTATGTTATGTCGCACTTATACGTTATTTCCTTTCTTTCGTATCTTTCATCTTTCTGTTTCTGTTTTCTTTTCTTCTCTTCTCTTCTCTTCTCTTCTGCTCGGTTACCTCTGAACTCTCATTCATTTTCTCCCTCTTTCGTTTTCAACAGGGTGCATACACACACACACATACATACATTCACGTACAGGAACACACGCAAACTAAGACACAAGTACACGAACACATACAAACGTACTAACGCACTAACAAACGCACGCACATGCCAACACTTGGCCTGCAACACCCGTTGTTTTTAATGAGCATCGTTCACGCTGCTTTAGAAACTTCCTTGTATACTATTTTGAAATATAACTAGAGAGAGAGAGAGAGAGAGAGAGAGAGAGAAACAGTATTCGTGTATCAATCTTTATTATTATTATTTTTCTTCAAAATTATCTTCTCGACTGAACAACGATATTTGAGAACCATTGAGATCAATTCATTATTTTTGTATTAATTTTATTTTAATATTTGTTACGTATGAAATGATAATATTATATAACAGAAAAAATGAAATAATGATGGGAGTATGTAAAGTGGATAAGAATGAATAAGAATTCATATAAGAATTAATTTTGTATGGTTTTATATTTATTTGTATGTACTTTTATGTACATGTCTTTATATAGTAGTGGTAGAGAAATGTTTTTAATTATCTACAGATTAAAAAATGATTTTTCAGAAATCTTGAAGTAATTTTATTATTTTTGTATTAATTTTACTTTAATATTCGTTACATATGATATGATAATATTATATATTATTACAGAGAAAATGAAATAATAATGGGAGTAA
>NW_014569644.1:164751-166134 GCF_001313835.1 Polistes canadensis
TACATATATTAAGCAACACTCAATGATTAGATTAAATAAAGTATATTAAAATATTTTTATCTTCTTAATCCTCTTTTTATTAAGACTTTGTCTTATTATAATAGCTTTTTTTTATTGCTATTTCTAGGAATGATTTATTAATATTTACATATACATGTACCACATTAGATAATAGATAAATAATCAATCAATTAAACAACAATTTTCTTATCTTCTTAATCCTCTTTTTATTAAGACTTTGTCTTATTATAATAGCTTTTTTTTATTGCTATTTCTAGGAATGATTTATTAATATTTACATGTATGTACCACATTAAATAATAGATAAATAATCGTTCAAAATAATCAATCAATTAAAAAAAACAATATTTTTCTTATAATTATTAACAGATAATTTCAATTATATAATCTCTCAATGAAATGAATTTCAACTATTCGTCAGATTTAAGAAATAAATAGAAGAAAATGAAATAATTACATGAATACGTAGATAACACGAACGTATTATACGAGGAATGAATTTTCTAAGGTATTGCATATTTATGTACTGACACGTACAGGGATCGTTAGAGTTGCCAGGTAAGAGAATCGTTTGTCCCGATCATTATCGTCGGTTAAACTCCTACACCGAGGTTCCTTTTATTTATCGATCGTTTTGAAAAACACGAGGACGTTTTTACGGTTCTCGTAGATCGTTTAAATCTCACGGAAGATGTTTTGCGCGAACGAACCAACTAACCAACCAACCAACCAACGAACCAACCAACCAACCAACCAACCAACGAACGATCGTTTACTTTGCGGTCAAACGCTTGGTTGAATGTTAAACGTTAATGAATATACATACACGTGTGACTTGCATCCTGGCATGTAACGTTGGTTCATGTTGTATATGCAGATCGATCAATTCCGAGAACAGTTAGAAAGAGAAGGGAAGAAAGAAAGAAAGAGAAAGAGAAAGAGAAAGAAAGAGAGTGAGAGAACGATGGTAAAAGGGAACTATCGCGTGAGACTCCAATTTCGAAGGTTGAAATCGAACGTTTCTACTTGGACGTCGTCGTCGTAGTTGGTAGGAAAAGTTACTCGATCGGAAAAATGTTTTTCGATAACGCGCGAAAATGTTTGCATAGAACGTGCATCGTCAAAAGTTTCCACTTGCTTGCTTGCTTGCTTACTGCTTCAGTATTATTCGATGTTGCATAGATGCATTTAAGGTCGATAAGATGTTTTTTTTTTTTTATATATATATATATAAGGTGAATCTCAAAATTTGGATTTAACCTTTATCGGATTTTTCTATATTCATATAAATATTATCAATAATTATGAAATTGATATTAATTATCATATATATATCTTTTTTTGTTTCTAGATATATATATA
>NW_014569644.1:167604-173943 GCF_001313835.1 Polistes canadensis
CCCTTAGGCTTCTCCCTTTTAGTTCTTCCAGTCCCATTTTTATCTTCTCTCCTATCCTCCCACCATCTCTTCTTTCCCTTATCATCTCTATCAAGTCCTCAATACCCATTTCCCTCAACACACTGACCAAATTCTCCCCCCATTTTGATGGATTCCCGTTCGTTATGGCCCTTATTTCCCATTTAGTTTAATATAATTTAATATGAAATAATTAATAAGATAATTTTTGTTGTATTTGTTTTTTTTTTTTAATTTTGACTTTAGATCATTTTTATAATTCTATCCGTAATTATGAGAGTGGTCTGAATCATATATCTCTTGTTTCGAGATATTTAAAAGATTACATTTAAACAATAAATGAATACGAACTAATGTTGAAATAACGAATACTATTAAACATGTTTATTTTTTAACAATATATCGTCTAAATTACATTGAATTAATTTCATTGAATATAATCTCACGCGAAATAACTTATAAACTCATATATATATTTTTTAATTTTTGACATACATTAAACAACTTTCATAATTATTTGTCACAAATAATCGTTTAATTTTAACGAATAAATTATTTTCCTTGATATAAATATTTAATGTTTCAAAATTACGAATTACAAAAGGTACGTTTTGATTAAAACGAGTTAGTAAGAAAAAAAAAAAGAAAATAGTGAATATTCGATCGTGTCATTTGTTTTTGTAAGCAAATATACTAACCCTTTTCCGTTTCCCATAGAGCGAAAAAAAAAAGAAAAAAAGAAAAAAGAATTCATCCTCATGAAAAGGATCTCTTCGATGTGGCTTCGTCTTTGGTCAAGGGATCAAAAAAAAAAAAACAACAGAAAAAGAAAGAAAGGGAAGGGGGTAGGGATTCGGTGTACGAAAGGGGAGAAAACCGCAAAATGCCAGCGAGTACAGGAAACCGCTAGGAATGGTTTACGGTAGCACCGGGAAAAGATAAGACTTCTGTTGCTCAACTTCTTCTTCTTCTTCTTCTTCTTCATTTTCTTCTTCATTTTCTTCTAATCTTTCTAATTAATTTTTACGCCCACCAGCGTTGATTCAACGAATTTCAAGTATTTCGCGGTTTTCATGATAATAGAATCCTTGAAATTCGTTCGTATGTTAAAAATTAAAGCACACCATACTGAAGAAGAAGGTAGGTACCCCTTTGAGAGAAGCTTGGTTTCCCTTTTTCGATTTCGTGGAACACAAAGTCTTTGGGTTTTAACGTGGTAGATAAGAAACGAAAGATAACGCACGATTATATCTTCCTCAACGAGGACTTGCAAAAAGATTTCAAAGCACCCAAGTAAAGGTGTATTCAATTATTATGCTTGCTTGAAAGAGAAAGAGATGGAAGAACATTTGCTTTACTTTTCTTTTCTTTTCCTTCCTTCCTTCCTTTCCTTCCTCTGGTCTTTCTCTTTCTCTTTTTCTTTATATTTTTATTCTAGACTAAAACGAGGAAGAGACGGCAGTGGTGGTGCAGATTGTAGACTTTGAAGTTTCGCGAAATTCCTTCGTTTGTGCGAAAACCCTGGCAAGAAGTTGTCTTATACAAAGCTGAAAATACAATTTTCTTGCTCCTTACGTAGGTACGAATTGCAGTGCCGTCTGTTTGAAGATAATTAAAGTTTTCATTATCCGGTAAATGCGGATGTACCTTCCGGGCTCAACAAGTTCCCTTTCAACAACCCCCCCGGTCTACGACGATGCCGAGCAAGCGCCATGCGAAACTAATGATTAGCGAGCATTTTCATTTTAATAAACTGCCACTTTCTTCCCTATTTCCTTCGAATAACTCTTCAATCTTTTTTTTTTTTCTTTCTTCTATTTCTTTCTTCTTCTTTTTCTTCTTCTTCTTCTTTTATTTCTTTTTATTTGTTCATAATTAGAAATGTGTTAGGACAAATGTAATGTCAAATGGTTATTGTCAAGTTCAATTGTTATTTTAAAACTCAAAGTGGATTATACCAGATTTTCTTATTTTCTCATATAAGATTTAATCAGTATTTGATAATAAAACTAATATATTTTTTAAATCTAGATCTTATTGAACTTACAAAAGCAGAAATGTTGGGATCTTCTTTTAAAACTAGTTTATAATAAATTTGACAACAATTTTGTATTAGTTTCTACAATGTTTATTCTCAAAATCATAGTTAAGTGAAGTTAGTCTACTCTGGTTTTTAAGATTATACTACATTTTACAAATCTGTTTCTCTTATTGTATCTGTAACGAGTTAGAAATGTAAGGATTTACTTTAAAAACTGATCTAAAACAAACTTGACAACAATTTTATACAATTTTCTAAAACATTTATTCTCAAAATTACAGTTATATGAAGTTAGTCCACTCTAGTTTTTTAAAATGACATCACAGTTTAAAGATTTGTCTCTTATTTAACCTACAAAAGTAGAAATGTAAGGATCAACTTTTAAAACTAGTCTATAAAAAATTTAACAACAATTTTGTATTATTTTCCAAAATGTTTATTTTTATAATCAGGAAGTGAGGTTAGGAGATTCTAGTTTTGAAAATTATATCACATTTTAAAAATCTGTCTCTTATTGTATCTGTAACGAGTTAATAATGTAAGGATTTACTTCCAAAATTGGTATAAAACAAATTTGACAACAATTTTATACAATTCTCTAAAACATTTATTCTCAAAATTACAGCTAAGTGAAGTTAGTCTACTCTAGTTTTTTAAAATTACACCACAGTTTAAAGATTTGTCTCTTATTGAACCTACAAAAGTAGAAATGTGAAGATCCACTTAAAAAATTAGTTTAGAATAAATGTGATCAAAATTTGTACAATTTTCTAAAACATTTATTTTCCAAATCACATTTTAGTAAAATTAGTCCACTCTAGTTTTTTAAAATTACACCATAGTTTAAACATCTGTCTCATATTGAACCTACAAGTTAGAAATATAAAGATCTACTTTAAAAACTAATCAACAACATATTGATAAAAATGAGTACAATTTTGTTAGACATATATTTAGAAAAATCATAGCTGCTGACGTTGATACATTTTGATTCTAAGCGGCTCAATCTAGAATACAAATTTAAAAATCACAGGTAATTGATTTTGATCAGGGACATTGATAAAGAAGAGGAAGAAGAAGAAGAAGAGGAAGGAAGGAAGTAAGGTTTGGTAGACAAGATTTGGCAAGTTTTCCGAGCACGTACGCTTTAGATTTCACAATTTAGCTTATCAGGTGGGGGATCCCTTACGCCTCATGAACAAACATAAACTCAACGCTCGATCTCGTGACGGAGTATCGGATTTGTGTCTGTCAAACGGCTATCGCACATTATATATGTACAACGTGTATCACCGTGTGTTCCTTGTCCTCTCATTCTCTAACTCACACCATTCCGAATCAACCTGTCTAAGATCTTATCGCATTGCAACGTTTATGGCGTACCTTAAGCTCCTTTGAAAACCTTATCTGAGTTAGAACGCGCTTTTCAGTGTTACCATCCGCGAATGTTCGAGCATAAATTTATCGCGGAAAAACAATGGGTTCGCCACGCTAACGAATTTTCTTCAACAATGGGAACTACGAATTTCGTTATATCGTAGAAAGAAAAACAGACACTGAAAGAGAAAAAGAGATAGAAAGTGTTGTTCCGTTTGTTCTTTTCGTTCCATTCGTTTTTTATTTTGCAATATTTCACTGATATTTTTATTTTTCCTTATCGCATTGTCAATATTTTGTTTTCAAAAATATTTTTCATCATACTTATTATCGGATATTAGAATAAATCCTACATTACATTGGATTATTTTTAGAAAACATTATTAGAGTAAACAAATAAAAAAAGAAAGTATTTTCTATTCGTTAAAGATTTTTCTAATTCGGTCTACGAACAGTTTTTGTGTTCATTCTTCTTTTAATCTCGATGAAAAATGTAAAAAAAGGGGGGTGGGAAAAAAAGAAACATTCGGATCAGATTAGAACGTGTTACGGTGTTTAAACGATGAATGAAAATGTAGGAGACGTTCGTTTATTGGGTTGCGTGTTAATCCTTACCATCTTGGAGGGCGTTTTTTTTTTCTTTTTTTTTTCTTTTTTTTTTCTTTACTCTTGGAAAAGGAAATAGAAGTAAATTCAATTGACTTAATACCCGTTAAGGACAAACGTAAAAGAAAAGAGAATCGAGAATCTTGTCTAAGGAAAATAACTTTAAGTTATGTTAAAGGATTTGTCCTTTTACGTATTTTCTTTGATATAGAAAAGAATTCAATATATATATAATATTATATTTAGTTGTTTAATTTTTTTTTTTTGGGAGGTAGGGGTGAGGTGAAGGGTTTTTCCATTCAATTGTATTTTATTTTTCTTTCGAAACAACGAACGTAGAGAAAATCTTTCTAGGAGTAGAAAGAAAGAAAGTTCTGAGGTACATCCTGTCCTATTATCGATTGGTCCAGCAAAAAGTTTGCTCGATGGGTCAACGATCTTTGAAACCATTAGAAAAAGAAACAAACTGAAAAGATCTTTTGCTCTCTCTCTTTCTCTATTTATCTATCTATCTATCTTGCTTTCTCTTGGCCGATTTTTTCAAGACGATTTACGATAAATCACCGTGCCCAGTCTCATTCCTTCTCGAGCTTGTTAACACTTTGCAAAGAAACGTTTCGAAGTTGTTCGGTACTCTCGTTAGAGATCGAAAAATGACCTTTTTTCCTTTTTTCTTTCCTTTTATATAACCTATAGATATATGTTACGGTTAATTTGGAGATAGGTTGATTCCATAGATTGTCCGAAATAAATGAAAACAAGTTTTGAACATTCTACAGATTGTCCGAAATAAATGAAAAATTTGTAACGTCCGAAACAAATGAAAACAAGTTTTAAGCATTCCACAGATTGTCCGAAACAAATGAAAAATTTGTAGCATTCTATTGTCCGAAACAAATGAAAACAAGTTTTAAGCATTCCACAGATTGTCTAAAACAAATGAAAACAAGTTTTGAGCATTTTACTGATTGTTAGAAGCAAATGAAATTTTTAATATTCGACAGATTTTTCGAAACAAATGAAAATAAGTTTCATGCATTGTACAGGTTGCTCGAAACAAATGAATACAATTTTTGAACATTGTATAAATTGTCCGGGAGGTTTTGATTATAAATTCGAATTATTATTAGAATCTTGGTTGTGAACTAAAGAAGAAAAATATTTAATTTTTAACGCTGTTTCATCTATACCATGATTACTTCTATTATTCATTTCTATGTTATATGCAATAGATGAGATATTATTACAATGATTTTCTTGATATTTAAAAACACAAATTATAAGTTCGGATATGCGAATCAGAAAATTAGTATAATTGTAGGATAAAGATACAATGATTGTAAAACTTATTAAAGTTATTCTGACTATTATAATTAAGAGAAGAAATAGATAAAATTGGTTTTATTTGATGGTTTAAATAATTCATACTTTCTAGCTTCGTATATATTATAACTATAAATAATAGAAATGATATATGCAGTCATGAAGATCATTCTTATTAAAATGAAAATGATTTAATTCATTAGATTCCATCTGCAATAGTACTACTATTTCTTTGCAAATTATATATTATGGTTATAAATAATAGAAATGATACATACAGTCATGAAGATTATTTTTATTATTTTAACCAATAGATTTCTTCTGCAATAGTGCAACTGTTTCTCAGTAAATTATTTAATACGATTCTAAACAAAAGAACTATTTAAGTGTTTCCATTTATATGATACACCCTATATATATATATATATATATTCTTCTCTCGCAAGAGGAGAAAATTTAAATCACGAGAATAGTCGTTCTCCTGGAAGAAAACACGTAAACCGGATTCGTCAGTAAGGTGCGTAATTAATGAAAGTAATTAATAATTGGTATTACAGGAACGTTCTTGTAGCCTGTAAACACTTAGACGATAAATGATCGGGGCCGCGTTCCTGTAATTAGTATGCCGTCTTCTCCGCTAGAAAGGTTCGAAAATTAAAAGTTCATTATGGTGCTGTCCAAAGGCGTATACCAAAGCTTCTTGAATGTGTTAGTATATACTTACTCAATTCTGGATAATTCTAATAAAGAAAGTTTTCAAAGAAAAGAGAACAATTCTTCCTCGATATTATGTCGTCCTAGTTCTTCAATAAAGTACATGGAGTACTATAATAAATCCATATATATATATATATATATATATTACTACGTTATTTGTGTGTGTGTGTGGGTGGGTGATATTGATAATTATTTCAAATACTAAAGTACTATAGTAAAAAATACTATCATGAATAAGTTAATTCACCAAATGCTAT
>NW_014569644.1:174433-176267 GCF_001313835.1 Polistes canadensis
GTTTACGAAAAAAACATAAGATACCTTTTTTGTAGAACATTGAATTTCCTACAAAATTTGATTAAAACATTTTTTCGTATAATCAATTAATGAGGAGGTATGAATTTTTTTCTGTTGGACTGAGAAAAAAATAAAAAACCGCGATGAGGAGGATCTTCCTATTAAAATTAAGAGCCCATACTGGGTGTGTACTTTCTAAAGGTGTCTAGCAACAAGTTTTTGTGTGTCAGATCCAAAAAAAAAATAAAAGTTTTTTTTTGATTCACCCTAATATATATACCTTAACATTAACATTTATAATGGGAAACTGATTGAAAGGAAAGAAACTTTTCGAAGGAATCCTCCAACGTAAATTCTTCTCATCGTTCTATCTCTACTCTCTGTGTATTCCTAAGAAAAGCATGAATATTCTTAAAGTGACGTGCTATAATTTAACGCGGTTTAACAGCTTCGATATCTCAAAGTATTCGGTAAAATTCCCCTTCCCTCCCCACCCCCTCGTGCTTTTTCTACTTGGTTACATTTACTGTACTACCGAAAGATGAAACAGAAGAAGACGAGAAAGTAGATGAAGAATAAGAAGATGAAGATAATGATCATGATGATGAAGAAGAAGACGATGATACCACTTTTTCTTCGTTTCACCCTTTTTCGACTGAATATGCAAGGAGAGTACCACTTGAAATTTCCATTTTCGTTGGAGTTCGTTGCAAGTGCAACATCGAATATAAAGTTTTACAGACTGTGTTCCAATGGACCGTGGAGAATTCGCGAATCCCTTACACCCCACCCCCAACACCCCACCACCCCTACCAGTTGGTAGAAGAAACGAGTGCACGAATAATAATCACCATCGAGGAGAAATAATGTTGACGATTTTCAAGACGAGAATTATTCTTACTTTTAATCTTCTCTTTCAATATTTTTACCTTCTTTTTTTGTTTTTCTTTCTTATCACTCTTCTTTTTATTCTTTTCTTTATTTTTGTATATTCAAGAAAATATGAATGGGGGAATATACTATTTTGAATTTATTTTAATGTATTAGATAGGAAAATTGTATAAGATCTTTTGAACAAATTATATAAATAGAATGAAATGAAATGAAAAATGATGAAGAAGAAGAAGAAGAGAAAATATAATTAAAAATGAAAAATTACAAATTGTGCAAATTAACACGTTGGGGGACCGGTCACGGGTTAACTCGTGTTAAAAAAAAAGAAAAAAGAAAAGAAATAAGAAAAATAATTTATATATATATATTCTTTTTTCTTTAAGAAATATTAAGAGTTAAATAATAAATAAAGAATTTATTAAAGTTTATTTATATTGTTTTACTTCCATATCCGCTTTCAAAAAAATAACCGGCCACATTAGTTAAATTTTCAGAAAAGTTGCCGGTTACCAATGTGTTAATTTAACGATGACAAATATTTTCTATGATTGTTAACAATCGATACAAATATACAATACATATACCATGAAAGATCGAAATTGGAGAATATTAGGATTCACATGATCGCATTTTTTTTTTTTGGTGGATGTTTAAAATATTAATGTATAAGAATAAACCTAAATATTCGGTCTTTTACCAACCGTATTTATTTGGTGTGTTTTGACAATCACCATATGAATTTTAACATTCCCCAATTTCGATCTTTTACAGTAACACATATATATACTATGAAAGACCGAAATTGTATAATGTCAGGATTCACATGATCGCATTTTTTTTTTTTTGTGTATGTTTAAAATATTAATGTATAAGAATAAACCTAAATATTCGGTCTTTTACCAACCATATTTATTTGGTATGTGTTGACAATCATCATATG
>NW_014569644.1:177606-184117 GCF_001313835.1 Polistes canadensis
ATAATCACCGTATGAATCTTAACATTTCCCAACTTCAATCTTTCACAGAAACATGTATACACATATATACATACATAGTACGTTTGTAGAACGTTCTCTCATGAAATCTTTTCTCCATTCTCGTATTTTACTTTTATTCAAATATTGACACGCGTTTAAAGCACATCTTCTGTATCTCCTCACGATGTCTGGGCCTTATTCATCGGATAAAACGGGCACATAAAGAGAGAAAGAGAGAAAGAGAGATAGAGCGAGAGAGTATGTTTCGATCGGATATCATCGACCTTCCCCTCGTTTTACTTTCTATAAGTTAGCTCTGAGATAAGGTGTAGGATATCACGAGTTCAAACAGTTGGATTTTCTCTCTCTCTCTCTCTCTTTCTCTCCCAATGTCTGAACCATTTTCTTCCCTGTTCATAAACGTCAGCTAGAAAGAGCACGAAATCTTCCTTTACGTTCTACGCCAATGGATTTGATACTCATCATTGCTGGCCTCGCTCAGCACCCGTACCCGTACCCATACCCATACCTCTTTCAAACACTGAGCTATGCAAATTTACTCGCTAGGAGTAGTAACTACGATCCCTTCTTCTTCCTATACACCATCATCCCCCCCCTCCCACCCCTCCCTTGTCCACCCACACCCAGCCCTCGTACTACTCTAAGTTTAGGATAATGTTCGGTTCGTGTAATAAAGACTTCTAGTCGTAATTGGCAATTATGAAGAAGATCCGGCGTATTCTCGATTACACCGAGTTAACGTTAATTTCAATTACTCCTTGGTTTTCCTTTTTTTTTTCCTTTCTTTCTTTCTTTAAACTACTCACAGCGCTTTTCCATTCATTTAATCTCGAATTGATCGTTTACGATTTTTTGTTTGTGATAGAAAAAAAAAAATAAAATAAAAATAGATGAAATTGTATAAATTCTATTCGAAAAATGATTTTTTTGTGTTTTTATATTTCATGTAAGAAACATTCGAGATCGAATTAATCGTGCATTATTTGAGCCGTTTATTTTGAAAGTGGTCTAAGTCCATTTATCTTAAGGGGTTACATGGGTTTACCCCGGGAAAAAATAGCATATTTTCAACAATTTTTTTTTCTATATAAAAAATGGAATTCTTATTCAAACTTTTTATAGTATTTAAGATACATATTTAAAGAACATTATCTGAATTTTTGGTTGAAAAATATTTTAAACTCAGCCATTGCGACGTCATTTCCGGTGACCCCACCGAAAAAAAGTCTTTTCGCGTTGACAGCAGAACTTATAAACGGTGGGGGTTTTTCTGTTCAAAAAATAGGGTCTTTTAGTGAATACTTAAAACTAGAAACTGGACGAAGGAAAAAGAAAAATATTGAAATTTGGATTTTTAGCAACGTTTTTAACAAGAATATTCAAATTTCGCTACAATTTGCACCACATTTTGGTTTCTTAAAATTCGATTTTATGAAAAAAACAAAAATCCTTCGTCCAAGTCCTTGTCAATAGTATCACGAAGACGTGTAGCAAATTTCATGAAAATCGGTTAAATAGTTTTCGAGAAATCTTGACAACCGACTTTAGAAAAAGCGTTTTGAGAAAAACGCGTTTAAAGATTTGAGTGCTGGTATGAGAGCCATTAAAGAGTGGAACTTCCCAGGGCTCTATCTTTAAAACTACTATTCCTATCGACTTCAAAATTCAATACAATATTCTAGATTAGTTGTAGAATTGACAAAAAAAATAAAAAGAAAAAAATTTTTGTGAAAGTCCCAAACCCATATAACCCCTTAAAATCGAGATATTTAAAGGTTTGCGTTTCAATGAATTTAAAAATATACGTATAGGGCATTAATGAGTCGTACTGCTTAAGTGTATCTAAGGGATGTTAAATTTATAGTTTCTATTAAAATAGTGGCAATTATTAAGTTAATAATATGCGTTTTCTTATCAAGAATGGAGTTAAGCCACTTTCAAAATTAACAAACAGATTCATTATAAAATTTGAAGTTGCCCAAGTTCATTCAACATAATTTAAGATGCTTCAAATTGAAAAAAAAAACAATACTGAATTTATTTTACATATCCTTAAAACACTTCAGGAACATAATTTATGCGATTCAATTAACTACATAACGTGCAAAATTACAAACATAAATTTATTACAAAACAATTTACTACTCATATACCAATACATTTTGTTTGTTACATTTAGTTGTTTTTTTTACTTGTTTTTTTACTTGCTTTTTAAGTTGTTTTGATACTTTTTTAGTTGTTTGATACTTTGTTTTTTTTTACTCTCTCTCTCTTTTTTTTTTTTAAGAATAAATATATATATTGTTTATTAGATCAATGATACCTTCGTAAGTTTGCATTTTAAATTTGTGTGTCTATGTGTCCTATGTGTATCTGTGTGTGTGTAGGAAATGTTAAGAGTACAGTTTACGATCATACTAATCGCAAATTTCAACAAGTCCACCTGCCAGTTTTACATACTTACTATTCTTGTGTTAGCTACGTGTAAAGAGTACTTTCCCTATCGATCAGTACTCGGAAAACAAAGATAAAACACATTCGAGAACACATCGTACTATGTTTATTCTTTCCTAAGTTGATCTACAATTTGTAACTAGCTAGATGTTTTTTACTGAAATTTAAGTCGAGTAAAGTACGATGGACAATTTGAACGCGACAAATACACACCCCCTTCCGTGTTTTTGTTTTTTATTCTCATGAACATAAATCGTGTTACGAGCTCGTTTAAATTGAAATCCAACTATCGTGGATAATATAAAAAGTACGTACACACCCACACCTACACACACACACACACAAAACATGGTTCACGTTTAATATATAGACCGTTTATTTTAAAAATGGTGTAAGTTCATTTTCTGTTGTTTTGAGAAAATTAAAGGTTTGCATATTGGTTAATTGAAAAATATTCATTAATTATATCAAGTTTGACAATTTTTCTGTTAATTTATCGATATTTAATTTGATTATATATACATTACTTTTATAGGTTAATTTAATTTATAATATATATTTAATATATATTTATATTTAATAAAATATATATATTTACAGGCTGCAAATGGACTTACACCACTTTCAAAATTAGTTAATTGTTAAAATCGTTTAATTTCAGTTTTGAAAAATCAAATATTACTTAAAATATATTCTCATATTAATCCAATTTTGTTTACAAATAATAAGAAGAAATAGTATTTTTTATTTTGAACGTTAATTATATTGATAAATTTAACATTATTAGTAGTATTTATTTATGCTCTTCGTGTCGCAGTGTTTTTAAATATTTATGATGTACAGTGTAATAACTGTTTGATATTCTTATATTTTTCGTCAGAAATAGGCATACAAATGATACAAATGATACAATGATACAAATGCTCAATTGATCAATGATACAATTGATACAATGATACAAATGCACCAAGTGATTTTTTCTAATCTTGACTGGTCTTTCCGAACATTTCGGTGATCAATTTTAAATCTTAAATTCTGTATCTTTCATCAACATTTTATATAAAATAGTATATGGTGCACTTTTTCAAAACCTTATCCAACATATTTGCAACCAATTTATCTTTTTTTTTTATTATTGTTTCTTGTTATCTGTTTGTTGATTGCGTTCCGTAGATTCTTCGTTGAAACGAAATTCTCTCGTTTTATTTCATGTAAAATGAATTTATTATGTTGTTTACATTGTTTCATAATATCATAATATTCCTGTGGTGTATACAAGAAATTCTTTTTTATATTATTTTTTTCTTTTTATTCTATGAAAATTAGATATACACCACTTTCATAATCAATGGTTACGCAATTTCTTTTACCGAACAATTTTAAATTGGATAAAGCATTGACATTTTTTAAGAAATTAAATACTAATTAGTTATAAATAAATAGTTTACACTAAATTAAGTATAAATTACGTGATATCTCATTTTTTTGTTTTTAAAATAAACTTACACCACTTTCAAAATAAACGGTCCTATATTATGATAATATTATATGTATTTTTATGTTAGATAAAAAAGTATTTGATAAAAAAAATAGAAAATTCATACGGTTGAATGTGAAAGTGTCCCTTCGAGATATATTCTATCCACTCAAGATATTATTTTCTTCAAAGTATTGTATAATCTAACGTTTAGAATGTACGCAAGAGAAATATTAAGAATATCGATATGTGTTTATCCAGATACTTGTAGTTATATTATACTATACTATAGTATATATGATTCCGTTTACGCGTTTGAATTTTATTCGTTATTCAAATTACAATGATTCGGTTCATTAGCGGGCAAAATAATAAATTACATATTATTTATTGTAATAACATTTAATGGGATACAAACTCGTTGAACAATTAGCAAGTAATTAATGAAACCTTATGCCACTACATTACCGCGATGATTCAAAAGAATGTTAAGAAAAAATCAAATCAAATCAAATAAAATAATTTAAAAGAAATCAGGAAAATTCTAAAAACGTTCAAAAATTATATATATTTTAAAAATTCTCGAGAATAATTTTTCTTTCTCTCTCTCTCTCTCTCTTTCTCATTTCGCGGAAATAAATTAACATATTAAAAAATTTGAAAAATATATCTAACATAAATATTTAAACGTTATGTTGAAAGATAAAAATTTTATTTAACAAAAATCCGATTCACGTATTTTTCTTTTCTTTTCTTTTTTTTTTGCTCTCTCTCTCTCTTTCTTGCAAATGTTTAACGTGCTTTTACAGTCTTTCGGGATTGCATAAGTATTTTATTTCCTTTGTTTCTTTCTTTTTTAATTGCATACATAATTTTCATCCTCTTAAAATTCTCTCTTTAATTTACAATCGAAAAGATTAAAAGATTAATCCCGTTTGAATCTTATAGGCGCATATATGCGTCCAACGAAAACAATCCCTTTCGTCTAAGAACGCATATACGCGCTCAACAATTTTTTCCTACCTCCTCTCATGCATTTCAAATTCTTTTCCTTTGTTTTCTTTTCGTTTATTATTTTTATCAAAATAATTAACATTAGCAATCAAATCTTTTGCGATAGCAAATTGTTATTCGCGTTCTCAGCACTCGAAAGGGTTCAAAGAAAAGATAAAAAAAAATATTTGATTAATCAAGCGTGTACAATTTTACTTCATAACTGTAAAACATGATGATACTTGCGTACAGGAACACTCAACACACACACAAACACACACACGGATAAAAATGATAATGATAGAAGATTAGGATAAAGAGAATGAAAGAGATAGTAGGTTTGAAAGTGGTAGTCAGAGTTATGCAAACGATGGTTGTCGGCCACGGTTCATTTTTTTTCCCAGCTTGCCCCCCCCCTACTTCATGGGAAATCGTTAACCCCTTAACCTACGATTTACGTTAGAAAATTTGTATTTTATTTTATTTTATTTTTATTTTATTTTTATTTATTATATTTATTATATTTATTATATTATAAAATTTGTGTATGTGTGTGTTATATATATATATATATACAAATATTTTTCTAATTTGAAGAGGACCCACCACTAAAATTTATATCTGACCCGATTATCGTATTACGGGCTATGCCCGTAATATTCACTTTTGAACTGATCATCGTACTACGGGCTATGCCCGTAATTGTAGGTTAAGGCCTTATAAGACATCATTTGCTTATAAGCAATGAAATAAAAATAACGAGTCTCTATGGTGGTCGAAAGTACGGGATTGCTGATGGCATGTTTCCAGAAAACGGGGTGGAGGAAAAGGGGGGAAGGATGAAATTAGTCTAAGAATAGTGAAATTTGCCGTTGTTGGTATTACTGCACTGTTGTTCATGCTTTTTTTCTTGCTGTTACTGTTACTGTTTCTGTTACTGGTAGTAGGGGATGATTATAATTGGGGTGGTTCCAGAAGACAGGAGAAATGAAGTAGAGGAAAAGGAAAACAAGAGGTAAAACTGATGTCGGTGAAGAGACGAGGTAGTGGATTTTAATTAGATTTTTTAATGTCTATGCAAATCTTATTCGCAATTTCAAGGCGTCACTCGAGAACGTTGGTGGTATACTATTACTAACGTGAATACTACTAGGAGCGAAAAGATTTACCACGCAATAAAACGTTTTACATTATTTTTCTATCCTTTTTCTTTTTTCGTTTTTTTTCTTTTTTTTTTTTCTTATACCAGAACGTTTTATATATTTATATATATATATATATATGACACTTTTTTAGGATATTTACTAGTCCCGATGTGTACAGATGTTTCTAACTAAACGAGAAATAGGCGTTTGTTGTTTTTTTTTGTTTTTTTTTATTTAATTACAAAAAACAAATTAAATAACGTGCAAGGTTTATACGTTGGTAGAGGTAATGTTAGACAGACGTGTTGAATAATATTATTATAAAATTTATTATTCGATATATAAAGTGTTTTTTTTATTTTATTAATTACTTTAATTATTACTTATGTAATTAAATATATATATTAAAAATATATTGTAA
>NW_014569644.1:184446-189680 GCF_001313835.1 Polistes canadensis
TATTAAAAATATATAGTAAGAAATAGGCTTGTTGTTTTTATATTTAAACAAAAAAAAGAAATAAAAGAACGTACAAAATCCATACGTTGATAGAAGTAACAGTAGACACAAACGTGTTGAAAAATATTCTAACAAAATTTATTAATCGATACATTAAATGTTATATATTATTTATTTTTTTATTATTATCATTAATTATTTATAATCATTTAACGCGCTTAGATTTATAATGATTCCTACTCTTCGTTTCTACCTAGGCAAATCCTAAAGTACTATTACGCGTTTATGAATTGTATATATACCTATGCAAAAGATATATACATATATATATATACATACATATATACATACATATCTCTATGCATTATTGTATATATTGTCGTCATTGTCGTTAACCAGCATGACGGTTGGAAAGCAGGAACGAACGTATGCAATAATACGGACGTAGTTTCGCTTTGGTAGTCATTTAAAACGAGATGACATGGAAGCTACGCGTTTCTGGATTCGGTCGAGGGATTGGAAGGGCGGGGGAAGGGGCGGGGGGGGGTAGTAGGAGGAGGAGAAGGATGAGTACATGCTTTATTCATAAATCAATTTTTCTCTTCCAACCATTTCAAACCATTCTCATTCCACGAAGTTTCCTTTACCTTTCCCTTTCCCTTCAATCTCTCTTCTCTCTTTCTCTCTCTCTTTCTCACTCTCTTTTTCAAAATTCACCTTTCCTTGATGAAAAAAAAAAAGAAAAAAGAAAGTCGTAACGATATTTCACGTCTAACTCCACCCCCACCCCCGTTTCTTCTCCACCCACCGTGCACGTGTTACGTTTACGATAATCAAACAACAACGTCAAATACATATTCCAAAAACATCCGAATATATTTATTCCTATTCCCATGACATTATATGCGTTCTATCCCATAAATGTTGAAAACCAAAAAAAAGGGGGCCAAGAAAATTAAACGAAAGGTGTGGAATAGAAAAACGAATCTGCTAGAATCGTTAATTTTGTCTACATAGAAACGTACATATATACACACACACAAACACTTATATAAATATATATATATACATATATAGATGAGTGTGCAGCAGTTGGAACGTGTCCGCCATGACAGCTGGCCGGTGCATTATATTTTCGGCCGTCATAGCGATATTACCGGTGCCGGTGCTTGGCAGTTGCACTGGGTGCTGCTGCTGTTTCTGTTTCTGCTACTGCTGGTGTTCCTAGTGTTGGGTACTCATCATACGAGCTGCTTGTTCCGCATGGCCGCAATACACCTTGCTGGCTGCTGTTGTTGCAGGTGGATCATCCTGGTTTCCTCGCGACTCATCGACCAGATTCCAACCTCTTCCTAGCTTCAAATATCTCTCTCTCTCTCTCTATCTATCTATCTATCTATCTATCTCTCTCTTATACATACACTAGCAAACACAGCATATACTATACCATATATATATATATATATATATATATATATATATATTCAGTGTCCGAGGCAGCCGGGTCCATATTCATAACCCACTTGTAGTTTTGAATAATGCTCGTCATCCCGCTTGGAAAAGCTTCGTCCGTTGGTCTTGCTACAGTTGAAAAATCGACCACTGCATTTCCCCCCCCCCAATTCCTCCCAACTCCCCTAACCCCCATCCCCATTTGCCCCCCCGTTCCACCAACCCAACCCAATCCGTCCCTCCTCCTTCGGAAACGTTTTTAACCACGTGAATCTCTAACTCGCGTTCCCCGAAAACCCCCATACGTGTAGAATCGTGACAATTTTATCCCCCATTCTCTTCCCCCCCCCTGGGCTCCCCCTTCCTCTTACCATCGTCAACACCCCACCATACAATTTCCATTCTCGGTTCACGTTAAAGTGCTCGTCTCTTTTTATTTCGTCGATTTACTCTGTCTGTCTGTCTCTCTTTCTCTCTCTCTCTCTCTCTTTCTGTTGTAGTATGCGAGGGATGAGGAAGAGGTGGGGGGGAGGAGGAAGTGGGATAATAAAAAAAGTATTTAGAGAAGTCCCGTTGGAATATTTTCAACGAGATTTGCTTCCGTTCTTAATCCGTATCTAGTTTCTCCATTCTCTGGGTTTGATTATTTTTGTTCTCATAATACTAAACTTTCTTTTTTTCACTCCCCCCCCCCTCCACGCCCCTTTCTCTTATCTTTCCCTTTACTTCGTTTTACCTTATAATACGAAATTATTATAGTTTAAGGGAAAATTTTATAGGAGATAGTTTGGTATAATATATATGTGTATATTTGTTGTAGATTTTTTTTAACGTTATTTTTTTCGTTTGTGATAAATTTCTTGATTATTTACACATCGTTAAGAATGAAAATTATTTAACGTGTTCGTGTAGAGCAGAGAGCGCGTGAGTTTAATTACAAAATATTCTCTTAAAACTCTTTGATTATTATTATTATTATTATTATATATATATATTGTTTATGCATTTTATGGTAGATATTTAAAATCATGCAAAATACATGTAACAATGTTGATTTTTCCTTCGTGAAATATACATATATATATGTATATGTATATATTATAATAATATGTTTGTTTTGGCATATATTATTTGCAGGTATATTTAGCTCGATATCGAAACTGTTCTCTGCTTTCTGATAATTCTAAATTACAGTTGAGAGATGTTGAACGTTAAAATAACTATACGCACGATTTTACTCTTATGATTATCTATTACAACATTCGCGAATATGACGTTTAAACATACCAAATGTTACTTCCTAAACCTAACAATTATATTACGTAGCCATGTGAGTTTAGTTTCGTTGGAATTGAAATATATTAGTAACTAGATATAGCAAACCTTTTTCTTACGTTCCTGAAATGAACAAATATAAGAGACAAAGACAAAGATAGAGAGAGAGAGAGAGAAAGAAAATGAAACAGAACATAATTTTCTTTTTATAAATAACATGTTATTTCCATAATATTTTTATGGAAATAACATTTTTTACCTATGGATGATGATATTCGTAAATTTTCCTTTTCCCTAGTGTGTGCGTTAGATTTGTGTCAGATTTGCGTCAGGATATTGGGACATGTCAAATCAGGAGGTCACCTATTGGTTTAAATGGAATTCAACACTATTTTAAGGATTTCGGACCTGAGATGTCTTTTGGAAGATTTTGTTTAATTCTTCGTGACAAGAAAATAAAAAACAAACGTTGCATCAGAGTTTCGTCAAAGTATTAGGATTTGTCAAATCAGGTGTTCACCTTTTTGTTAAATGGGATCCAACATTATCTCTGAAAATTCGGTTCTCAGATAAGTTTTCGAAGATTTTTCCTATTATTGTAAAAAGAAAATAAAAAAACAGGATTGCGTCAGAGTATTGGGACCAGTCAAACCAGTTGTTCATTTTTTGATTAAACGGAATCCGACATTCGGGTCTCAGATATCTTAGGAAGATTTTTCCTTCTGTTGTAACAAGAAAATAAAATGGTTGCGTCAAAGTATTGGGATCAATTGATTCAAAAATTCAGCACCTGGGTGTTACTAAAAATTCAACACTATTTCAGGAATTCGTGTCTCAGATATCTTCGCAAACTTTGTCCTCCTGTCGTGAGAAAAAACGAAAGAAAAAAGAAAAGAAGACAAAACAAGAGAAAAAGCGTTTGCTCGAAAGTGACGTCATGGTTAGGTCAGAATTCCATTCCCATTGAGTTCCACTTCTCTTTCATTCAATTCTATCAACACGGATTCTTGAAAACTACCAACAAAGCAACCGTTTCCGCAATAAATGACCAAAGGAATAATTCTCTTAGAAAATAATAAAAATAATAAGAAGAAAGAACTTAGGCTCGCGTGAAATCTGACGTGAAAGTTAGGTTATATTGCGTTTGTGCTAACAAAAGTTCAAATATGAACTTAGTCTACACGTATGTCTCTACCTTTATCTCTTTCCCATGAACGTGTTATACGTCAAATAGTTGGCGGATGGTTTATACCATAGTCCTGGTCTTTTCGCGTGTAGAAATGGTTGTACACTTACGGAAAGAGGATAACGTTAGGTTAGGGAGCAAACGTCTGTTTATTAGCTTCCTCTCTTCAACTCTCTTGTCCTTCCCTTTCCCTTTCCCTTTCCCTTCCCGAGTCCCTTCACGAGTTTCGAATGAACAACTCGAAATGAGAGACGGGACGGTTTCGAAGAGGTGGTATGCGTCGTTGAAAGGCGCCAAACGAACCCATTGTGATCCCCGTTCGTTTGATCCACTCGAGTTTACCCAACCCACCATAATTTCCGTCCATTATGAGGATCCTTAATGAGACTACTACTACTTCTACTATTTCTACTACTACTACTACTACTATGCTCGTCTTACGATCAAAATTACTTACTTATCTATCAACCCCTACGCGATTTATCTTCAATCTAACCTATTACTCCTATCTGCAAATAAAAAACAACTCCCCCACCTGTCCTCCCTTTCTTCTCTTTTCTCAACCGTGTCTTTTCTGGTAGCTTACGAGAAGTTATTTTAGATGTTATCATCGTGCTCGCCAATTATTATGGATAATAATTTTCCATTTGGTAACAAAATTGTCCGCGTAATTTTTTTCCCTAACGATTAATTTTTCTTTTTTTTTGAGGTTAATACTTATTTTGGCGCGTTTTGGAAAGTGAAGTTAGATGCGACCGAAAAATCGATACCACGAAGTTGTTGAGATATTTACGATGCGCGGGAAAAATGATTTCAAATTTTTCTTCTCAAGCGATCAACCATCCAAGTTCTAATTGTACTCAAGCGCTGCTTGATTTAAGGGGTTACATGGGTTTATACCGAGAAAAAATAGCATATTTTCAACAATTTTTTTTTCTATATAAAAAATGGAATTCTTATTCAAACTTTTAATAGTTTTTAAGATACATATTTAAAGAACATTTTCTGAATTTTTGGTTGAAAAATATTTTAAACTCAGCCATTGCGACGTCATTTCCGGTGACCTAACCGAAAAAAAGTGTTTTCGCGTTGACAGCAGAACTTATAAACGGTGGGGGTTTTTTCTGTTGAAAAAATAGGGTCTTTTAGTGAATACTTAAAATTAGAAACTGGACGAAGGAAAAAGAAAAAAATTGAAATTTGGATGTTTTGGCAACGTTTTTAGCAAGAACATTCAAATTTCGCTACAATTTGCACCACATTTTGGTTTCTTAAAATTCGATTTTATGATAAAAACGAAATTCCTTCGTCCAAGTCCTTG
>NW_014569644.1:190604-192081 GCF_001313835.1 Polistes canadensis
GGGGGGGGGGGGGGAGGAGGAGGAGGGTTTCAGGAGAATAAGGAAAGAAGGTTTTTATATATTTTTACTATTTATATCAGTAATTTCAAATTTGAATCGTATAGTTGTCATGCAAAATTATTTCACAAATGGCAGTAAAATTGGTTTGGATTTGCTTTGTCGTTGACGCGTGATATCGTGTGGTCACGTTTGTATCGTGTTATTTTGTATTTATTATTTCTCTTTTAAAAACAATTCAACAACCCACCCCACCTCCCCCTACTCTACCTCTTTCCTACCCCAAACCCAAACCCCATTTTCTATCCAAATCCCACATAAACCGAACACCCGTTATTTTCCGTAAGTCGAATTAAATATGCAGTCGGATTAAACGTTCGTCCCGATATCACGTATACACACATACAGGTAGATATATATGTATATAAATGTATATATATACATATATTATAGATGTATGCATACGTCCGAGTATAATAGTACGTTGCAGTTAGGTATTGTAGATACGTAGAAAGAGGTGGAAGCTTTATCTAATCAACAGGTAACAAATTCACTTTGCCGTATTGCTGTGAGAAATGAAAATGCTATAATTTGTTAAAATTGGACTTATTTTCTGAAACGCGTATGAATATTTTCTCTACTACCTATCCTGATAAAGTATTTTCTTTCATTTGTTATTATTTAAAGTTAATCCTAAAGTTCGTGTGAGTTACTTTTTTTTATTATTATTATTAATGTTTTCAACAAAAATAAATTTGACAGAAAAACAAAGGATTTATTATGCAATTTATGAAACAATAAACGTATGACATTTTAATTCATCTTTTAATACTTTGATTACTATGGACGCATATATGCGTTTGGTAAAAGTTACCAAGTTGATACACGTGTGTTTATTAATATTAATGTAAAATAATGTAATATTTTTGTTTATGAACAAATGATGATAATTATATATTGTGAGTAAGACAAATTGTATTATTATTATTAAATATCATTTTTATTATTAGAATTTGGGATAACGTGTTAATAATAAACTATATATATATAATTAGGTTTTTATTGTACAACTTACAATGCTTATTACGATGTCTTATCATTACTTTACTTATATTTATCTCTTAATTTTTGGTTTATGCTCAACTCACTCCTCCTCTACGAATATTTATCAACAATCTTAAAATCAAATGTTAATGATAAACTATTTTATTCCTAGAAAATACTTCAGTTAAAAGTATTCAGCAGTCAAAGGGTTAATTATACAACATTGACGCAAACAAATCATTAAACAATCGCAATTAAATCTATCAATCGTGTAAACAATGTTAAAAATATATTATTTTTCAATTAATCAAATATCTAATTATCTAATATTGTAAAAGAAAATAATAAAAAAAGGAAATTAATACAACGTGTTTGTATATTTCTTCTTCTTCTTCGATCAATCGTGTAAACAATGTTAAAAATATATTATTTTTCA
>NW_014569644.1:192833-196093 GCF_001313835.1 Polistes canadensis
TTAATCAAATATCCAATTATTTAATATTGTAAAAGAAAATAATAAAAAAAGGAAATTAATACAACGTGTTTGTATATTTCTTCTTCTTCTTTTTCTTCTTTTTATTGTATATTGTATATTATATATTTTAAGTTTAAAATACATTTTACAGTTTTCCACAATATTACCTTGTCGATCTTCCTACAAGAATATTCCATATAGAAAGGAAAATGAAGGTAAAATGTTTCTAAGCGAAATAATTCGATAGTCTATGAATGAAAGGAAGGAAGAAGTAAGAATTAAGAAGAAGAAAAATAATAATAAGAAAAAGAAGAAGAAGAAGAAGAAGAAAGCAACAGCACCATGTATTAATTTCTAGCATGTTTGTTAACGTACTACCGCACTACCTTTAAGCACTCAGTTATGCTTTGCCGTAGCTACAAAAGCACAGCTTAGTCATGAAATTTTGAAGCCAGCCAATTACGCGTTAAAGAAGAGAATATATATATGTATATATGTATGAGAGAAAGAGAGAGAGAGAGAGAGTAAGTAAGCGTCGAGTAAACCGTGAAGCACGATCTATGCCCAAGAGTGTTTAATCTAATTTACCGGCGCCTCATGCATTTAATCACTGGCTCAAAATTCCAGGAACGGCCGGTTTGTTTTTTTTTTTTTTATATATATATATACATACTTTATTTGAGATAGAAAAAGAGAGAGAGAGAGAAATAATAGTATGACGAGCACGTTAAACGATAAAGCACGTTATACGTTTGTGTATTTTCTCACATTGAAAATCTTGTTTTTTTTTTTCTTTCTTTCTTCTTCTTGTATTACTCGAATTTGGTCACACGTATTTTACACAAACACACACATACACATACACATTTATATATAGAAGCATACGTGTATACTAGCTTATACAAAATCATATAGAAAAGAGAAACATAGGAAACGGCACGTAATATAATACATACTGAGAATACATTTTCGTAAGTTTCGCGGTATAAAATCGCACGAACGCTCCCGTTAGAAGAAGAAAGCTAACAGAACATCTTTTTCCTTCCCATCCCCCCAACCCCCCCACCCACCTATCCCGTCGTCGTATCCTATTTTGGATAAATTAAATTCCAGTAGCGAGAGAACGTTGGTGGTTATTCAAAATTTGTCTCTAAACTTATACACGAAAATGTACGAATGAAAGATACATATTACGCGTATGTTTTACAATAAACATAACTCTTTTGATATTTCCTTTTATTTTTTCTTTTTTTTTTGCGTATATACGCAGGTAGGAGGTATGTATCTTAATATACAAAGGATAGAGGAGGTTAAAATGGAATTTTCTTGAATAGGAATTTTTTTCCCAATGGAAAATGACATTTTCAAGAACGTAAGATGCATTTATTATCTCCCCACTTTAGATCTTTTTGTTTTGTTTTTTTTTTCTTTTCGTCTTCACAGTTACATTAGCAAATTCGTTTTTTAATCCCAACGGTACGTTTCGTTTAAGTCGATTTAAGATGAGCTCGACGATAAGACAAAGAAGCCATGAAATATTGACCTAAATTATATATATGTGTTTTCTCTCTGTATTTTAATACATTTTATATAATTAAATTATTTTTAAGGATGAGTTGGTAATGCGAGAACGATTAATGTATTTTATTTTATGATGTACATACTTTTATCTACTTTATTTATTTTTTTTAATCTTCAAATGGATAGTTAAAGTATTATTATCTAATGTATAATACTCTCTTTCTTTATGGTAACATATAATATATGGTTATGTAAGTATTACGATATTAATCGTGGATATTAAAGTCATTGAAGAAAAAAAAAAAAGGAAAAGAATTAAGAAAATTTATTGGTTTTCGAAGTTATTTGGATTAACGACGACGTTTTCTGAAAAGGTCTTTCTCAAGATTTACGCGATACGATTCGAGACTATGAAATTTTCTCTCTCTTTCTCTCTCTCTCTCTCACTCACAAATACACACAACCTCAGAACTTTCCGTAAGGTCGAGCAATCGTAAATTATTCGAGTTGGTTGCAATGCGATTCAACGTGTTGCTTCGTACCTACAAACATACATATTTCTACAACGTTTTAGTATTATTCTAAAATTACGTAATAACGTTTACACGTATATCATATATATATGATAGTGTTGAAGTATAGAAATCAATTATTCTGCAGATTAACTAGGGTGATCCATTGAAGTATCGAAAATTGTTTAATTTCTTCAATTATTTATAATATTATATATGATTTGATTTTTTCTATACGAAAAATGAATTTTAATTAATGAAATATATTCGATTCCAGTTTTGTCATTTTTCTGATAACTTTACGATTTCGTGTTCATAGAACTTCTGGTTCTTGTCAGTAAAAAACAGAATTGATTACGATTTCAAATAATCGTTTAATTTCTTCATTTTACAAAACAACGAATGAAATTCCTGGTTTACTGTTTTATCTCGATATTTTCTTTATTTAATTACATGTAATTATTACGTATTAAGTACACACACGTTTAATTTACAATTCAGATCTTAAAAGAAACAAATATTGTTTGATGGTAATGATAATGTAATGATGGTAGAATAATAAAACAAAATAGAAACAAAAACACAATACTATCTATTTGTGCAATCCGAAATTACTCTCTCACTGTATAAATTTGCCATTATGAATGAACGTTAGTACGTCTCGTAAATGAAACTTCATTGTTTTCTCGTCACACAAAAAAACAATAGTAAATATGTACGTATAATATAAAATCAAGAGAAAAAAATAAGAACAAAATAAACAATATTTATATTAATGATAATAATAATCACGGAGCCTATATACAAGAAAGACGATCGAGGTGTTATAAATGTATTCTACAATATATACAATGAGAGAGGATGATTTCTATTGCCAATAGAGAGCGAGTCGATTCGCTAGATCTGATTTTTCAAATATGAAAAAACCTAACCTTTAACTTAGGAAAAAAAATAGTTTTGAAACATATTTTTTATACTAAAAGTGAATAGATTTTAATGAAACATATATTAAATTAAACTACACTCTTTTGTCTACGCGTAGAACATCATATCGAGTTATAAATTTAGCATGTAAAGTTCAGAAAATGTCAAAGAATCCAATGTTGTAAATTATGCATTTTTGCAATTTCTTTGAAAAGTTTTGGTGAATATTTTTTATACTAAAAGTGAATAGATTTTATTGAAACTTATATTAAATTAAAGTACACTCTTTTGTCTACGCGTAGA
>NW_014569644.1:197048-208745 GCF_001313835.1 Polistes canadensis
AGTTTCAATAAAATCTATTCACTTTTAGTATAAAAAATATTCACCAAAACTTTTCAAAGAAATTGCAAAAATGCATAATTTACAACATTGGATTCTTTGACATTTTCTGAACTTTCCATTTGATTTTTATACCTCTGCAAAGTATTCTACGCGTAGAAAGAAGAGTGTACTTTAATTTATATTAATATAAGTTTTAATAAAATCTATTCACTTTTTGTATAAAAAATATTTACTAAAACTTATCAAAGAAATTGCAAAGATGCATAATTTACAGCATTGCAATCTCTGATATTTCTTTGAAAAGTTTCTGTAAATATTTTTTATATTAATTTAAGAGAATAGATTTAAATGGCTCTTATATTAAATTAGAGCACACCCTTTTTCCTACGTGTAAAATACCTTATCGAGTTATAAATCGATTTGCAAAGGTTCAGGCTATATTTTCTAGACATTTGTTAGACATATATTTATAAAGATTTTCACGGAAATCTGTATCTTTTGTTCTCTATCGTATCGAAAGATAAACAAGTTTAGAAAGAATTGTTTTTTACCTGTATGGGTTGTTTTGGGGGGGTAGAGTGCGTATGTGTGCCTGTCCCGAGAATGTATTCTTTTCAATGTTGTTTAAATAATAATTTGATATTCTATAGAATATCAAAGTATTATGTTCGATGTCTAGGAAAACTCTGTAAAAAGTCTTATTTCCGACTTCGTCTGAAGGCCCATTGCATTCATAGTAATGGCAAAGAATTACTAGCAATGACTGATTTCTTACTTTGACGGTAACATAGATATATAAAATCACACGTATTTAAATCTAAACTTAAGAACACAAACGCCGCCCTAGCGGATAATTATCGTACTCGATATTTAATCATTTTCAACAACACAACTTCACCAAAAACGCTTATCTCGATCTTCCTCCTTGTATATATCTTCGTTATAATAATATAACAAAATACACTGAGCCATGCAGTCACGCAGACAGGCATACAAATAAATAAATAAATAAATAAATAAATAAATAAATAAATAAATAAATATATCGATAAAAAAGAAAAACAAAAAACAAAAACAAAATAGCAAACAACAAGAATAGGCTACGTGATAAAATAGTATACACAGGTATGCAACGTTCTCGTACATAAAGAAAAAAAGAACTAAAAAAAAAACTAAAAAAAAAAACGACAAAAAATATAAGAGAAAAAAACGAATCTGAATAGGATGGAAATGTCACTTCACGATCGGATTATCGAAACGATTCCGAGGCGCAGTAGGAGTAATCGAACGATGGCTATTATGTTTTGTTGGCGTTCAGCCTATGTACCATCAATATTGGTAGATTGTACTGTGTACAAAGAGGGAGAAAGAGAGAAAGAGAAAGAGAGAGAGAGAGAGAGAAAGAGAGAAAAGTAAATATGAAAACAATGATATATAGGAAAGCAAACAAGTCGGCCTCAGCTAGCCTTTATCGGTGGCCATTGAACGTCCGTTGTACAATTTAAACAAATCGATTCGCGTCGTCGATCGACGACCACTCATCGGTTAAAAAGTGACATCGATGCGGCTGTGTTAGTCGAGGATGACAAGGGAAACAAAACTACGACGAGAACTGATACTTCGAGGGGGGAAGGTTTACCCCCCACCCCCTCGTCCCCGCCCACCACTTTGTTTTTATTTTTTTCACCCAAAAACTATATCATAGTACTGGGTGTAACTGAAAACATTTACAAATATTTTCTATTTGTTTTATAGTTGTTTTTTTGTTTCAATGGTATATGCAACAGGAGGGATGAGTTTGGTAACACGACTATCTCAAATAATTCGTAAGTTTTTTTAATTGTTTATATTAATCGAATAATAGGATGATAGTGTGTTAATACTTTAATCTGAATTTGTATTATGTTAATTGGAAAAGAATTTTGAAGCCAAGGAAAGTAAGAGACAATTCATGAGCGCATATATGCGCCTGTAGAATTTATAGAGTTCATTTGTTCATCGAAATGTTAGTTCGTCTACAATTTGACAGTGTTGATACTTTAATCTGAATTTTAATTATGTTAATTGAAAAAGAATTTTGAGCGAAAAAATGTTGAAAACAATTGATGAGCGCATATATGCGCCCTAAGTCAACGTGGATTCTTCTCGTTGGACGCATATATGCGCTTATAGCATTATAATAGTTCATTTGTTTATCGAAATGTTAGGGTTATTTTAAGCTTTGTTTTTTCTTTCGAATGGAACGTCTAATATTTTTTTAGGTTTAATACAAGATGTATCATGTTTTTGATTCGTCTCTCTGTCTCTCTCTCTCTTTCTCTCTCTCTCTCAAATAATGTTGTATTAATATTATATAACAATTATCTAGCATATTATATTCGGTATTTGCGGCATGTTTTAACATAAATGTATCCTAATGGTTAAACGTAGTAGTAACATTGGTTGGTCAGCTTGTTCATCAGATATAACATCATTAACATTACAAAATGATATTTATCGCGAACCACCAATGACAATAGAAGATTTGCGAGAATGTATTATCAGTGCACATGTGTTGCAATAATTACAGAAACATTGTAAAAAATTTTCCATTTGTAAATATTGTGATTATGTAAATGGATTGACTGTAATGGACAATACCTCGACACACATCATATTTGAAATAAATATTATTTTATATAATTAATATTTCAGTATTATTATATTTATTTTAAATTTCACACACACACATTGTAGAATAATTTTTTGTAATAATTTATCCAAATCCGATGCAAAAAGTATTAGATATTTTATTTTACAAAATCTAAAGATTATTTTAATATCATTGATCTCAACAAATTTTAAGATAATAAAAAATAGATTAAAGTATTACAACAATTTTTATTCGTAGTTGTCATTTTAACAGATTTAACCCTTTATATATAATCTTTAATCTTGACATTCGGTTTGCATAAATGAATGGATACGTTTCTAACATAATATATATTGTTTATATCTAGGTGATAAACATTTGTTTATAGATAATAAATAAAAATGTTACAGATAGAAGAGAAAAAACGAAAAAGAAAAGAAAAAGTAATGAATTGGGGAAAAAAAAATTAGGTATAGGGTTGATATTTATTTGATCCATATATAGGTCAGTAGGAAACTAACAATGAAATATTTAAATGTTTCTACGGGAAAACAAAACGCGACAGGGGTAGAATGAGAAATAGAAGGAGGAGTAGGTAAAAGGCAATATATGCACGTTTTATGATTTATGGGGTTAGGTGAGAAACGACAATCGACTGACCCCCGTCCCGAACGAACCTCATGTTTTCAACCTTTTGGGAATTTCAAAGATTTATTGAGAGATTTTAGTCGCGAGATGCGCTTCTGTTAGAGCGTGTCACCGTTTTTCCTATTTTATACGCCAGATGTCTCCTCGGAAACTGAACTATGGGAAGATTAAATTACGTTTTCCTTGATATTTATCATATATAGTCAATGTTTATTTATTTATTTGTTCATTTTATTTTACGATATAAACTTATTAACATAAAATTTATTAAAAGAGTAACAGTCAGGTAAAAAAGAAACAAAAAACAAGGAAATAAAGGTTACAGAAAAATTGTTTGTATTAAAAAACGCGCGAATATGTAATAATTTTTGTTGTTGCATGTTTTATTAAATAAACTAATTTTTATTAGAAAACCAATATGAGATAATGTATATTATATAAGTGCTGAGAATAAACAAATTGATCGATTACATGATGCAAATGATTGTACAGGTTATAATCACCAACATCAAGCAACAAAACTTCTTATTCGATAGATTTACCATCATTAAAAAGAAATAAAGTATCATGAAACTTATATATAGAAAATTACATTATTCCTATCAAATATTTCTACTTTAAAACAGATTTTTACAAATTTTTGTATTGCATTCAAACGTACGTTTGCAAATGAAACAAAAGAATAAATCAAATAACGAACTTTCGGGGAGGGTGAAACAATGAACAGTTGTAAAGTCGTTGTATGCGTATTATATACGAAGGGGAGGAGTGGGGAGTGAGGAGGAGTGAGAGGGAAGGAAAGATAGGGGTTGAAAACGTTCGGTATACGTAAGCCGTACTCTTTCCTGTTTGCTTCCGTTAGTTTCCGTGAGATATACAACAAACTTTGTTTCGCAATGGAAACTAAAATCCATCTCTTTTACTTAATATATATATATATATATAACGATAACGGCAAGGGGGTGGTTATGGGGGGTGTGGGGTATCTAGCATATCTAAAATAACGTTTACTCGTTACCGAGAACAGAAAATTTTCCACTTTTCTCTCGTTACGTAACGCACACAATCACAATTTAACTCGACTTACATTATATTATTACTACATATATATACACACACACACATATTTATATATGTATATATAATATACATCCTCTTCCTCCCGCCCCCCCCCCTTCCCCTACTCCTTTGCGGACAATCTCTTTTGTTCGTTAACGAACCTAAAGTCTGAGAGCACACGAAGAGGAAAAGGAATTAAAAGGCGATATTCGTAGTTTCTCTCTTACTAACGTTTCGACAAATATAATAGAAGGAAATATTCTAGGAACGTTTGAAACGATTTTCAACGTATCCGAGGTAACGTTGGTAACGTTGATAAGAAACCAAGAAGGAGACTAGCTAACCGAGCTTTTTCCCGTTAACAGTTTCGATGGAGGAAACATCATAGCTGAGGTGTTCTCTCTTATCGAAGGTGGCTAAGGGGGTTGGGGATGAGTTAGAAGGGGAGGATGGGGTAAAGTGGAAGGGGTGAACTCAAAGAGACGACGACGACGACGACGACACACAATGAGACGGAAATCTGGTGGAAAAAACGGATACCCGTTCTTCTACCGGTGAGATAAAAAAGAGAAATATACAAAGAATATCATTGAGGAAAGAAAAAAAAGAACGAAAGAAAATGCTTCCTTCTATCATGCGTTAACTTCCTACCTACCTATACCTACCTATAACTACCTACTGGAAGAAAATATAACGACGAACAGTAGCGAGCAAGCAAGCAAGCAAGGAAGCAAACAAGCAAGGAAACAAGTGGATGAATACAAGGATCGAGCTTCAATATGTGATGTGCAAACAAGAACTCCTACTTAGCTCACGACTCATGTTATAAAGTTTCTCTTGAAACGACATTAGCTTTCTATCTTTCTCTCTCTTTTATCAATTTCCCTCTCACCTGTCCCTTTCCTATTCGTAATTTCATCTTTGTTTTTTTTTCTACGATCTTTGATAAATAAATAAAATGAACTTACGAATGAGTATTAATATCGTTTATATGTTACAACATACGATACATTTATTTAACCGCTCAACTTACAACTACGGGCATAGCCCGTAGTACGATGATCGGTCTAAAAGTGAATATTACGGGCATAGCCCGTAGTACGATGATCGGGTTAAATATAAGTATTAGTGGCGGGCCTTTTTAAAATTATAAATATTTGTATCAAAATTTATAATATAATAAAAATATAATAAATAAAAATTTACTTAACGTAAATCGTCGGTTGAGGGGTTAATAAAAATGTCAGATATAAATGTTAGCGGCAGGCATTTTTAAAATTAGAAATATTTGTATCCAAATTTATAATATAATAAATATAATCAAATAAAAATAAAATAAAAATTTTCGATAGTAAATCGTAGATTTAGGGGTTAATAAAAATGATAAGAATTATTGTTTCATTTATAACGCAATTAAATTTCTATACAACATTTTACATGGGAGAGGGGAGGAGAACTATTTTATAATATACGAAATCTGGAGTTAAAACCATCATTGTTTCATTTCTACTTTCTAGTACGTTGTTCCTATATTCGTGGTAGAAATAAAGAGGGGAAAGGAAAACGGGCAAAAGACATTACTTTTCCTCGGCTTTAAATGACATTACATAGCCGAGAGATCTCCTACTAAACCTCTTTTACCCCCTCCCCGACCCCAACCCGAAACCCCCTTTCCAACTCTCTTACTTGACGCTCGACATCAATTACTAAGGACAATGATAAATGTTTCCACCATTGTTGATTCGGGTCTTGATTCTCAACACCAGTATGTTTCTCTCTTGCTTCGTTGCACCAATACTTTTATTCACCTGCACAACCACCACCATCACCACCACTGTTACTGTCAAGGGGAGGTTTTAGGGGTAGGTTGAACGAGGTGGGGGGGGGGAATGGCGAAGGTTGGGAACGAGTTAACGCTTTGAGGTCAGGTCGACCGCGTTCGAAGCCGACGCGATTGAATTCGATAGACGGCCGTCACGCGCTATCGCGTTATACAGTTTTCCGTTCCGTTACGGATACCAGAGAGAGAGAGAGAGAGAGAGAGAGAGAGAGAGAGAGAGAGAGAGAGAGAAAGAGAGAAAAGGACGATTTTCACCCTACCCATACACCAAAACCACGTACTTTGTTCTTTTCGTTTTGTTTTTTCAATACGCAACACTCGTTTTTCCTCGATTTTAAACTCAACTACCAGCTTTAACACTTATCGATCCTATTTTCGGACCACCTTTTTAGTTTTGTTTTATTTGATTTGATTTGATTTTATTTTATGGAATGTGCAAGTGGTTTTTTTGTTCTTTTTAGTTTCTTTTTATAGATATCTGAAAGATAACGCCGAGTAGGATTTAATTTGTGCGAGAAAGTACGAAAGGGAAATTTATCGGTTGGAATTATTCGTGAATGGTAGCAATTAGTAACAATGGTGTTTACGGGGTTTAAGTAATTTGTTGTTTATTAAGTAATTATCATTGTGTGAATGGACTTTTCTTGTATTATTCTTTTTACTTTTTTCTATACATTTTTGATCGTTTACATTTGATATTAGTTTGTTTAGAATTCTTCGTTAACCAGTCATCGTACATTAATTTCGGATTTTCATCTTCCTTTAGTAATTTTGTTCTTGTAACTAACAATAAGATATAATTCTAACCTCTTTATTATACAATAAACACTTAGATTATTTATGACACTAGAATTTATTACAACTCCCAGACCCATTAACACCGATTTAAACTAATTGAATAAATGAAATAAATTGTAATAAGTTTTATCGACAATCTGGTAGAATTAGAATCTCTGCATCATATTTTTAACGTGAATTTTAACTTTAACAATGCGTAAAATTTCTATTAATTGTCTTTTCCGATATTATTCTAATTTACTATAGAAGTATTATATGATTTATTTCTAAAATATTGCTAATTATACTCAAAATATATACAAAATGTAAGTAAAATGTACTGCAATTGACATATACTGTCCCAAAATGTTGTACATATTCGCCACAGAGTGCGCTTCGATCAATTTCGTTTTCCCCCACCCTATAATTCGCATAGTTCCTATAGTGGGCGCTAGTAACAATGAGGTTAAGTAATTAAATCATATAACTGAGACGATAACGAGGGTACCAAATCTTCTGAAACGTCAAATAAAATTTTGTATGGTTCAATATATTCTCAACGTAACACAGAACGACAGCATAAACTCAAACGCGTATGATGATACCTCGAAAAAAATTCATAACCTTGAATATATCAAAGTAGCAAAAAGTATACTCGATTAACCCTTCTTTGCATGATTTTTTCTTTTTTTTTAAAATAAATCATGGTGATGTAATTAATGCTCTAGATTAAAGGAAAAATATTGAAAAAAATCCTAGTGCTATTTTTTGACAACTGCGTTTTGTTGTACGCAATAGTCGCTTAAAAAGTTGCCAGCAACAACAAATATACAGTACAAGGGTTTTAAGTACCTTTTTTTGTTGACTAAATATTATGATTGAAATTTCCATCATCATGCAAAGAAGGGTTAAACCGAGAAGATATTTAACTGAACAGGATCGATCACGAAATATATATCGATAGAAATTCTTAAAAAAAATAGTAATGAGGAAAGAGCTAACGGAAATTGATCGTCTATCTGACTAAATGAAAGAACAATTTTATCGAGAATAAGGTAAAATAGGTAACTTAGTTTTACCTGAATTATCTACGAACCTACTTCGAGCAAAAAAAAAACTCACTACGGATATTTCCCCTTCTTCTTCTTCTTCTTTTACATCCTTTTTTTTTATCCTTCTTCCATCAGATGAGGGAAAAGGGGACGGATGGGAAAGTGGTAGGAAGAGAAAGAGGAAGAGGAGGGGGAGTAGTAGAAGGGCGAAAGGTAGGCGTACTTTCTGCTTGTTTAGCTCTCCACGTTGGATTAATCCGTCTGTCGATGAAGAACAAGAGAACGAAAGAGAGACATGAGAGAGAAAGAGAGAAGGAAAGAGGGGAGGAGGACTGGAGTAACTTCAGAGAGAAGGGTTTGAAAAAAAAGGGTGGATCATGCTAGCGAGTTACGTACATATGTATGCACGTTGTGAAGGCTTACTATTTCTTTCCCTATCTCTCTCTCTCTCTCTCTCTAGATATATATATTTTGTTCTTTCCATCTTTGGTGAAACTGACGAAGGCGCGTCGGGATTTGTGGCCTTGATTTATGCCAAAACTGGCGCCGTTTATTATCGGTAGCGTTGAATGTGTGCATGCGTGAAATTGGAAACGCAGACAAGCGTCCATGCAAATTTAACTCGTCCGTCTACCTTCGCACGCTATTCACCGTCACCCGTCCGACAAAGAAACTTTACTGTCTAGCCGTGTTACCCTCCTTCTACCCTTCCCCTACTCTTTCACTATCTCTATTTCTCCTATGAAGTATCGTTACTCCAACTATCCCGAGTTGTCCGTGTGTCTCTACCTTCCTTAACCAAAAGCTTCCCTTCCATTCTCTCACCCCGTACAAATTCCATATCCCTATTTCGCCAAGGGAAGAAACCCTCAACGCGTTGCCAGCCCTCTTTTATCGCATTTCAGATTGCGATAAGTAAAAGCAATCCTACCAACGGATAAGAAAGTTCTTTTTATAACTACGAATCGGGGAATAATATAATTAATTAATAATAATGTATGTCTTCGGAAGGATTTTATAAAAAAAGAATCAGAACATTAATGATCAAGGTAATTAAAACAAAAACCTTCTTGTAATTAATAAATAGGTATCTTAGGAGATTTGGACATTTAAAAGAATTGGAACTTCGTTTTGATTAATTGGACGTTTCGTACCTTTATTGGGACTTCTTCAGCAACTGGAAATTTTATTTTTTTGTTATTTTTATATTGTGAAATACATGAGACCCATACATTATAAAATATTAATCTCTAACGTTCAGCATCTTTTTTGTTTAAGCGGACATACATTTTTGTAATATTCAAGTTGCTGAAGTAGTCCTAATAAAGGGAAGAAATGTCCAATTAATCAAAACGAGGTTCTAGTTGTTTTGAATGTCCCAATTCCCTAAGATACCTATTTATTAATAATTTTATTTTTGGACGAGAGAAACAACCTTCTTGTAATGTTTTTAATATGTATTTGTTTCAAATAAGATCATAATACACAAAAATTTCGGTTGCTGAAGAAGTCCCAGTAAAGATCCCAAAAAATTGAGATCAAATTAAACTTTATAACAAATTTTTCTCCACCTGTCCGATTTCCCTTAAGACACTTTTATTAATATAACTAATGTTAAACGCCTATTACAAGTTATTATTATTTTTCTATAGTATTAATGTTTATTTTAACACGATTTATATATTATTTTATTATTGTCATTAAGAAATTAGATTTTCATTTTGAATTCTTTTCGTTATAGCAGTCTGCTTTCACCGAAGTAATGTAACTGAATGCATCGAAAAGTATGCACATTGATCGTCAGTAGTCTTCTGTATTAATTGCTGATTTATTTTAACGTTTATAATATATTATATTACTTTTCAAATTATGTTGCAAATTGGATTAATCCAATACGTGATTCAATAGAATCAACAAGAGATACTTTATAGATAAAGTAAAATTTTATTGTTAATTATTATCACAACTAATCGTAGATTGCTGCCGACTATAGCCGGCGCTCCTAATAAAAAGGGTTAATAATCATCCGTATATTTGTAGAACGTAATTCGAGTCAATATGTAGAAATGAAATAGATCGTTTCTCGGAAATGTACTTATTTGTTTAGGTACGTGATACCACTTGAAAGAGTCAGGTCGTTTAATGTTTCGTCGTACCGAAAACCTCTCGAATAATTTCTATCGAAAGTAAAGAAAGAATAATCTAAATGTTTTTATGTTCGGGAGTGGTCAAGAAGTTTCGAGAATGACAGAAGAAAAATATCAAAGAGAAGGGATATCCATAGAGCTGTTCAGTTCAGTTCAATTTCAATCAGTGTTAGATGATAAACTAATAGATGTAAAATGATATCTGTGTAATTTAAATAAAACTATCATACTCTCATTTATTATTCACTGCACCACTTTTACCATACCTGTCTCTCTCTCTCTCTATATATATAAAAATAAAAAAATTAATTGATTAATTCCATATGATGTTTAGGAAAAGTACATCAGTATCTAATTGAAGTAATTCGATTGTATCGTAGTGACGATACGCGTAATGGGGTTAGTCAGAACCAGTATGAAGGAATTACGGGTGATCTGTAAGCGAATCTAGAACTCGGTGTTGCATGCGTTGGTGGTGGAGAACCTTGGCGAATGACGAAGGCACTAATGGGGAGTGACAGTAGCTAATTAATTAGTATCAAATGTAACCTCCCGCACCAACTACGGTTAACGGTACGTACCAACCTACGCGGATCTATGCGCATAGCTCTATCTAACTCGTTCCTGTATACGGCATTTGATACAACCGGTGGTGATTAAGCGCACGCATCCTAGAAACCAAATCCGTGTGCGCGGATCGTCGAACGCAGGAATATCCCTGTCGACATTCTACCGGACTTTCATTGAGACCTCGTAATCGCTGGCAATATTTTACCGGCAAAATATTCCACCTCGGTTTTTTATTTTTTATATATATATATATTTTTCTTCTTGTTTGTTTTTTTTTTTGTTCTCTCTCTCTTTTTCTTTTTTTTTTTTTCTTTTTTTCTGTGGTCCTACATAACCTCTCTTTCTCTCATTTTTTTATTTTTTTCCTATTTTATATATATATATATATATATATATATAGATATTTTTTTTTTACGTCACCAAAAATCGTCGGGCCACCAATAACGATTGCAATCGTCAGAATACATGTGTTTTTTTTTTTACGTTCGTTAACCTATATTTTTTTTTTCTTTATTTCTCTCTCTCTCTTGGTTATATGACGTCATTGTATTGGGATGGTATGAAAAAATACTACCCGAATAAATATGTCCTCGTGGTAAGGCCAAAAAAAAATTAATGATTTTCAAAATTGTCTCTCGATCGACGTTGATCTTTTGTTCTTTCTTTTTTTTTTTGTGTGTCTAATTGTGAGACGCATTTCGCGATTGAGGTTATGTTTGTTACAGATGATATAGAGAGGGAAAAAAGGACAGCCATTTTGTTTTATACAAATGAAAACGAAGATATTTCTTTGGTTTCGCGGTTTTAGAATTTGCTTCTTCTTTTTTTTTTTTTTTAAAAAAAGCGACGATCATCTCTCTACGTTCTAATTAATGCCGATCTTTCTTTTTACATCGACGTAATTAACATGCTCAGTTCCCGCATATTTATTTACTTTTCGGGGAAGAGAGAAGGGGTGGGGAGGGGAGGGGG
>NW_014569644.1:208909-211480 GCF_001313835.1 Polistes canadensis
AATCAAGTAGAAGCGAGAGATGATAATTAGTTTTCTAATTAACCACATACACACACACACATACATACATACATACATTCACGCACGTATGCATACATAAAGGAGCGTTCGCAACTATATGCGCGCACGTTCTACGCTACCGGTTTTATCTTTGTGTGTGTGTGTGTGTGTGTTTCCACACCCCCATCGTATATATTTTTGACAACGAAGTTTAACTCACAAATAATAATTACCCAAAACAGGTAAAATCTCGTCTATATATATATATATATACATATACATGTATTGTATTTGCTTTTATTTATTAATATTCGTTGAATCGTGAAACGCTAAATAAAAATAAAAGATGTAACCGAGCCCAAATAAATTACGATTAATTAATCGTTAATATTGTTCCAACCGTACTTTGTGCAAAATTAGGAAAAAGGAGGGGGCGGGGGTGGGGGATGGGAGAGGAGGGGAAAAAAAACAACAAATAAAAGAAAAAGAATGTCAAACAAACTACCATACTCGAGAGAACAAAATAAATTATTCATCCGTCAAGTTAGACATTTCTTTATCTTCCTCATCCGGCGATCTTTTAATCTTTACAATTGTACCACAACTCTTCTACCCCCATTTTTAATTTTTTTTTTTTGTACAATCCCTTGGCCTGTTCCTTCCTTCCTTTCCCGGTTCTTTTTCCCTTACGTTAGAATTTTCTAGCGTACCTTTTCACGGAAGGAAGGAAAGGAAAGGAAAGGAAAGGGAAGGGAAAAAAAAAACTTGACGGTTGCTCGGCAAATTAATAGAGTAAAGAGACGGGAAGAAGATTACAATGCTTTGCCCGTGTCCTCGAGTACCTTTTTTTTTTTTACTTTTCCAAGCCCCCCGACTCCCCACTGCCCATCGTCCCCGACCCCAACTATTACTCCTTTCAACTACTTTAAAGTATGAGAAAAAAAAAGTACTTTGGTCAGAATAAGTCTGTCACTCTCCTATTCCCTCGTTCCAACCTTCTTCTTCTTCTTCTTCTTCTTCTTCTTCTTCTTCTTCTCTCGAATAAAACTATTACACTTTTGATAATATTAACATTTACAAGTTGTTCGTTATCCTTGTTATCAAGAGAGGGAGAAGGAGAGGGTGATAAAACTTTAGAAAATTTTTAACGACGTTTAAGGGCAAGTAGGTGTATCGAGCCGACCATTAAACAGGTCATTAGTAACAGCTGTTACGTGCCATCATCAGCACACACACACACAACTTGGCTGATATTTGATGTTACTGGTTTAGGTATCCGTCTACCACCATCTCCACCACCACCACTACCACCAACCTCACTCTCAGCAAGTTTCCATCGTCTTGGTTTGAACGTTGCATGAATCCTTAGAGATTTAACGGGTGTCTGTCTGATTAACTTGCTATGAAATTATCCCAGGTAGACCGTCTCTGTCTCAGTTTGGCGACGACGGTTTCACACCTCCGTGACTCGACCATTCTAACCCTTCGCTCGCATGTCCGATGCAAGCCATCGTCTCGGTTGCAACTACAGTTCCCATGTGTATCCACATCGACGACGTTAGTTACTATCTGATTAAAGACGATATCTCATCTTCAATGAAATATATTTTCCCTATTATGAATATCAGATAAATCAATTTATATTTGACAGAATTGATTTTTGTAATCATTTGTTTCATTGTATTTTGTTTCATTACATATTGGGTTTTGGATTTTCTATTGATTTTTTTAATTGATAGATGGTTAAATATTATTATCTGTAATTCTCTATTTTTAATATGCTTATCTTAAGGTATGTGATAGTAACTAGAATAGATACTATTATAATAACTGATAACGATAATATATATACATAATGATCATTAATACAATTGTAAGATTTAATGCTTAATATCCTCTTCAATGGAATATATTTCCTTTTATGAATATCAGATAATTCAATTTCTATTTGTTAGAATAGATTTTTGTAATCATTTGTTTCATTGTCTTTTGTTTAATTACATATTGGGTTTTCAATTGATTTTTTTAATTGATAGATGGTTAATTATTATTATCTGTAATTCTTTATTTTGAATATGCTTATCATAAGGAAAGTGATAGTAACTGGAATAGATACTATTATAATAACTGAAAACAATAATATATATTCAGAATGATCATTCATACAATCATAAGATTCAATGCTTAGATGTTATTCTTAACACAGTCATATACAATATCATAGTTAATACAATCATAAAATTCAATGCTTAGATGCTTATTCTGTATTATTCTTAAGTTGTTTCATAATAGAAAACAGTTTTCGATACCTCTTGTTAACCTGTTCTTAAGTGATCCTTTGTTAACAACATTCTTAACACAACTGAAGATAAGATATACATCAAATAAACAAAAGGGTTCTACAATTTTCCCCCCGCATGACAAATATACATCAATAGGAAACCGGTTTCTCTTGAGTTCAGTTGACTTCAAAAGATCTTTAATACCCAAGTATCAAGAATGTTGAAAATATCTCACATTTTGTAGAACCCAATCATTCTCTAAACATTTATTACCTTCACAAATCCTTAT
>NW_014569644.1:212185-214924 GCF_001313835.1 Polistes canadensis
CAAGAATGTTGAAAATATCTCACATTTTGTAGAATCCAATAATTCTCTAAACATTTATTACATTCACAAATCCTTATTATGGATGTATCTATTTAAAAAAAAAAAAAAAGCAACACACCCCATAAAATATTCTTAAGTATAATGGACGTGTTTGTTTTCCGATGTCTAGACAGAAACATATGGGGGGGTTAGGAGAAGGGGATGAGAAATACGTAGGGTAGCAATAGGCTCAGACGTGTGCGGTAATGTCGGTGGATACGGTGTGCCAGTCAAACGCATACCGTATTGATTTTAATATCCGCACGACTACCTACCGACGCGGAAGCTGCCGTCCACAACGTTCAAGAGAGAGAGAGAAGGAGAGAGAGAAGACGGCACGTTAGGTATTTCAGTATAGGGTTGATGCACACCTAGGCAAACAGCAGCAACGTTGCTTGCTGCTACCAAGCCACGTTGTTAAACGATCATGACAACCTGCTACATTATCTTAACTATTTCATGATAGTGTTAGTAATAATAGTAGTAGTAGTTGTAACACCGGCGAGCTGCTAACATTTCTCTTTTCTTTCACGGAAGTAGAAGAGAAAGAGAGAGAGAGAGAGAGAGCGAGAGAGAGAAATGGTTGTGGGAGGGAAGGGGAAGGGATTGAACGATGTTCTCACAAAGGCGTCGAAGGGCGACGACGCCAACGACTAAGAGGAGAGGTTGTAGTAGTACGGCTAGGTTGTAGATGATGGTGGGTGAAGGGGTGGGTAGGGGGTGGAGGGTGACGGGAAGAGACGACGGTTGCTTTGCTTTTGTGTCAGCCGTAAACGCCGCTCTTGTTTGCGCGTCAACGAGGAGGCACCTGTGGCTGATACATCCGCAACGAGCCATCCTTGACTCCAGTCGACTATATATACGTCTATGTACCACCTTTATGTATCTATCTTTATCTATTTCTCTATTGCGCGTGTAATATGACAATACTAAATCATAGTTTCATATAGTTTGTATGTATACTTTAAAGATTTATTCAACGTTGAGTACTTTAGTTGTTTCGTATAGGTTATGTTTAGGTTATGAATGCAGGGATTGGTTAAATAAAATCAAATATGGCGGTTCAACCAATAGAGAAAATGTTATTGGTTAGTTTGGGAAGTGTCTTTTGAGATAAGAATCATACCTTTTTTTTTTTTGAGTGTATGAATGGATAGATTATGAATATGATTATTGATTATGATAGTTTTATTTTCGTAATATTTGTTTTCGTAGGAGTATAAAAAAATATGATAGTATTTATAATGTAATGCTCAGGGGTCCTTCTAAAAATGTATCCTCAAGGTCGTCCAAAACGTAAAAAAATTATGCGAATGGTTTCGGAAACTAGCCCAGCAGGTAGCTCGATACTGTAATGATACTAAAAGTGTAAAATATCCGAAAAATTGACCCGCGTTTTTTTAATATTTTAGAATTAATGGGATGTTATTGGTCCAAAGATTAGGTATTTGACAAATAACAATTTATGGATACTGAAAAGTGTTTTTCTTTATGGTGAACTATTTGTTTCTGATAGTCAACTATAACTGGACAAATAATTTCGGTTTAATTCAAAATTTTTACGTAATCCTCAGATGGGCCGTAACACCAAACAGGTACCTGACTAAAAAATTACAAATACGCAAGAACGAGATGAACGTGATGAATTGCATCAGTGGGAAACAAAATATCATAGTAATCAATTACCTATCTGAAAAACTCTTTTGTTCAAGATTGTACAAAAAAAAGATGTAGATCTCGTAGAATAATATCTACTTTTTTTTGTACGTATCTCTGTTGCTATGATAAAAATTCTATCGATTGGGTACTATCGTTCGAACAAGAAAAAAGGGATCGTTTAATTGCAAATTTAATCGTGGGACGACTTTAACAAATAATATTGCTTTTTCATTTGAAGCAAACGTTGAGGGGGACAAAAAAAATCATTCTCCGAGATTAAAAAGGTTTTTTATTTGTTTTTTTTTTGTTATTTTTTTTTGTTGATATTTTTCTTTTTTTTTTTTTTTCTAGTTGTTCTAGGAAATTCGCGTAAAGTGTACTCTCATTGCTTTTGTGTCCTCGCATAGAAGAGAAGTGTAACTCGTAACTCGTTTTTACGAGACATATATCCAGAGAGAGGAGAAAATCGATTATTGCTAGTTTTGAAAAATTCAGAAAAACTCTTCTCGTCTCTCTCTCTCTCCCTCTCTCTCACGCTCTCTCTCTTTCACTCTTTCGTTTAGTTTCTTTCGAGCCATCGGTTTTAACCAATTCCGAAGGGCGCTTTAGTTCCGCTCGTTTTCAATCTACTCGAAAGTTGAATGAAATGTTTTGATAAGCGTCCTCCGGATTAATTCTCGTCGCTGGAAGAGATCAAACGAATCGGAAATTTTTTCCTTTTCCGTACGTCCCCGTTTGAGTGTTCTACAGGCGATTAAGCACATTTCAATGTATACATGCGTACACGTGTACTAGTTTGTATATATATATATGTTAAATATTCGCAGATGGAATGAGACGTTTGAAAAGTATTACGACATCAAACATAACCTATCGGCGGGAACTTCAATCGTATCAATTAGTGTCGAGATTATCGATCTATAACGATCATATAATTTACTAACGGAAAGTTTTGACGAATGAAAAATATATTTTCATATTAGATTTTGGTGATATAAATCGTATAAATGCATATGTTTAGGTATATACATGGTATTTCGG
>NW_014569644.1:215900-219088 GCF_001313835.1 Polistes canadensis
ATATAAATCGTATAAATGCATATGTTTAGGTATATACATGGTATTTCGGTTGAGAAAACGCGTTTCAATTGTTTTTCTTCTCGAGTTAACTTACRCGCACACTGAATTAATCGGTTAACGTTTTTCACTCTGGATTGCTGTTCGTCGTAGGAAGGTGTTAACGTAATCGTCTAACGCTTCGATGACGATGACAAGATATAAAATTATTCATCCGTGTGAACAATCTCTCTTTCTTTCCCTGTCGTACATGGAAAAAGAGAAAGAGAGATATAGATACAGAAAAGGAGGGGGGGGGGAGGAGGGAGAGGGTGATGAAATAGTAGTAAATGAATTCAGCGTAAACTAGCGAACCCGGTTCGCAGATGAGTACGCGATAAAACCGATCCCGACAACGCGTTTACAGTTTTATGGGGGTACCGGATAAATGTAAAATGCGTTGCCTTAATAATTCTAGCGTGATACTAGTATAGAAATTCATCGGTGAGATACGACTAGTAGCCGAGTAGTTTGGTTTTACTCAAGAGTTGGTGGTGGCCTTTTTAAATTAAGGAAGGAAAAGCTTTTCTTTTTCTTTTTCTTTTCGTCCTTTAATTCCTTTTTTCCACCTGCCACGAGTGAAGTTGGTTAGACCGGGATAGTAAGAGTACGTTAACAACGACCGAGTTTATTAAATTATTTAATATAGAGTTATACGAACGATACCGTACGCTTTTGTTAAAACTACTACTACTACTACTATGGGGTGTTACTTAATGAAAAAAGAAAGAGAAAAAAGAAAAAAAAAGAAGAAGCAGAAGAAGAGAAATAGAAAAGTGTTCCCTAGAGTTATAATCTAATATTCCCCCTCTCCTCCCTCCCTCCCCAACCCTCTCTCCTATCCCTTTATTTTATCAAACGAAGAAGAATGCAATTAATACTGCGATCCGCTCGACCACTTTTCCAAGATTTTTCTAATAATATTAATTTAAAGAATATAAACCGATCTATCGATCGATCGATTAGATCATCCTGTTTAATTCGAATTATTGTAGTATCGATTGGCAAATCGGAATAAAAATGGATACTAGTGTAGTCGGTACGATTTGATCTCGCGTGTCTGAGAGACATCATCACAATGCAGGATTAAAGCAAAAGATTAAGACCTGTCTCGAACTTGTTTTCTTCTTCACGATGGCCCTCTAATGTGACCGTTTACGATCTAATAAACTCGTCCGAATGATACCTTCAAATATAGCAAGTTTAATGTTATAAGAGCACTCAGGGAGTATCATTAACTTGGATATCACGAGGGTGATAACAACACTTTCGAGTAACTGACAAATGGTTTGGAATTCATTCCCATCGATCAAAGAGATTTTACGAATAATTAGACGAAACATTTATATACGTTGTTAACCCTATCGTATCAATAAAATAATTCCACTGAACGTGGACACTGTGCCAAAAATTATGCACATTTGTAAGTATGCACATTGGTAATCTTCAACGACACCTTGACGTTATCTTATGTGTTATTATAAAAGATCAAAATTGGAGAATGTCAAGATTCACATGATTGTTTTAAATGTTCATCCAAAATATTAATGTATTAGAATAAAACGTAAATATATTCGGTCTTTTACCGAAGTATAATATTTGACGTGTGTTTTGATATTCATCATGTTCTATTTCAATTTATTCAGGGTAACATGTGTAAATTTTTGTTTAAGTGTTACCATAACAATTGTTTCGTAATATTGTATGATAAACATACAAGTAAATACATTTTATGCATATTCAGTTATTGGGTGAATGGGTAATCGTATGGTTGCCCATTATAATGGGCGCTAGGGTATAAGGGTTTATCGCATGGTTGTCCATTATAGTGAGTGCTCGTAACGAAAGGGTTAAAACTTGGGAATATTAAACCCGAAAGAATGAGTTCAAAGCGAAATTAATCAGTCATAAAGACTAATAGCTCCTGGTACTGATGAGAAAATAAAAGAAGGAAGTAAGGAAGGAAGGAAATAAGGAAAATATAAGATGCTTTTTCTTGAAAGAGTCAAATCCTGTTTATGGCGTCCCCGTTCTTGGACATCTCTCGTTGGCGTTCTTTAATAAATAAACCCCCTACACATTTACTTCTTACATTAAGCTTAACTTTTGAGCTATTAAATTTAAGGAGCTTCGAGTAAGCAGCTGGAAAAGGAAAACGACTAACGTTATAATAGGATGTGTTTGTACTACGCTTTACCGGTACACTAATGTGCAAAAATTCTGGTTAAAATGGAAAACGTTTCCATAGGAGAGAAGCTTTTTACCGTCTTCGCGGCTTAACGCGTGCTAGGAACCAAGGAACTTGAATTATGTACGATCTTTTAAGAGAGAGAGAGAGAGAGAGGGGTGGGTGGGGGGTTTGAAAGAAGACAAATCCCACGTTCTACAAAAATATATATTTCTATCGAATGGTAGTTCTTTTTTTTAAAATCATTTTTCCGACTAAGTGTTTCCCTTTACGGTTCGAGTACTTCAATCAAAATGATTTTTATCTTTAATTTTAATTAGTTTCTATTAACGAAGGAAGAAGTTACTTTTTCCGATTAATCAAATGTATTATTAAGAGAAGAATATTTCGTCTTCGATTAATCTTACTTATTATTTTTTATCATAGGGATTAACGATCTTATATAAATTAAGTTCGTTAAATTATGAATATTACGATCAAAATGAAATTCTCTTGTGGTACGTTTTTTATTATTATTATTATTATTATTATTATTGTAAAAAAAAATATTGACTTAAATATCTCTGTTCTTGTTGTTACAGGATCGAGTTATCGATTGGACGTTAAAAATTCCCTTTTTCGAAGGAGTGCGGGTCCTTCGGCCGTATATGTTCGAGCTCCTTGATTCGCAGGTGAGATCACGTCGGCGAACTGGGAAGATTTCACGAGAAAAGAAAGTACGTCATTTTTATTCTCTTTCTTCGTAAGAAGTTAACGTTTTTATGTCAAAAGTTAAAGTTTAAAAATAACGCTTTATCATGTAGACGACAAGCTTCTATTTTTTCTTGTTGCTTAAATGCGTGGAAACAAACTTTTCCACGTCAAATATTATAAAAAGATATTCGTGAAACAGTTGAATGTAAACCCAGGATAGCACAATGGATAAAACAGTCATCCGGAAAATGAAAAATCATTCTAGGTTCGA
>NW_014569644.1:221072-223230 GCF_001313835.1 Polistes canadensis
GGGTTGACCATAGGTCCTGGATAACTAAATAGATAGAACAGTCACCCAGAAAGTGAAAGATCATCCTGGTTTTGAGTCCTCAGGTCCAATCAGTTCAGCAGGGCCCAATTTTTTCACGAATCCTACATACACACACACACACATATAATAGATACATTATGGAATGGTATAGGCTGTCAACGTTGAAATATAACTTTACCCTTCGTTCGAAAGATGATTAGATCACGCTGCTAAAACGTTAACTAATTACAAAAGAGAAAGAATGAGAGAGAAAGAGAGAAATATTGAATGCGTGGGTGAACGGGGGATGGGAAACGGAGATTGGAGAAAGGGTGTAAAGTGAAAAGTGGTATTAGAAAAGGATTTTCGATGGCAAAAGGGTTGGATTCTTGTTTTTCCGGGCACAGGAAATTTAACTGTAGGACTTGACTGGGTTGCGTCTGTATTTGGGAGAAAATGTACAGACCAAGTTTGCTATTGGATTACGATGGAATGATGGAATGATTGCAGTCCTAATGAAGGGGTAGGGGCAAACTGGTTGCACCAGTAACTCTATATTCCTATTTCTACCGTACAACTCGAAACAGAGTTATTCTCTCATTGTCAATTAGAGTAGATCTATCTCACTTTTTCTCTGTATTACTGTAAAACCTATCCCATAGCGTGATTTACCAGTTCTCGAATGAGAACTGCTTAAACAAAATCAACAACAAAGAAAAACGAATGTTTCAATACAAAGAAAAAAAAAGAGAAATATTACGTTTGAATATATAATTCCTTAACAACTATAACAACAAGAAGAAAAAGAACAACGACAAAAAAAAAAAGTAAAATTAAAAGAAAAAAAAAAAAAAGGAAGAAGAGTATGGAGAAGTAGAAAATTCGGTTAGAGGGAAACTTTTCTCTAACAATTTGATCGAGCGTCTCTCCGCATCAGAGTTAACTAATTTCAAAGAAGAATAAAGAACCAAAAAAAAAAAAGGAAAACGGGAAGGTAGGGTAGGGGTTAAAAAAAAAAAAATAGAAAAAAAAAAAGAAAGTAGTCAGACACTTTGATGGGCGCTCGTTGCCCCAGAATTATCCGGTTAGCTCTCGTAGTCTCATAATTATTCGAGGGAACAAAGCAGCGTGTCGGTGCCTTTGGGGGAGAAAAGAATTGTAGGCGCGCGCGCGCGCGTGTGTGCGCACGTGTGCGCGCGTGTGCGCAACAGAGTGGCACGCGAACCCCGTAATCCACCGGGTTAACACTTTGTAATCATAATGCTAGTTAATGCGAGAGGAAATGAGAGAGGGAGAGAGGGAGAGGGAGAGAGTGAATATCGCTTTATTAAGGTTCTTGTTTATATTCACTTCCCTCGAGATGAAAAATAAGGCTGGTGCGCGCGCGCGCACTTGCACGCACAAGAATGAACGAAGCGTTACAATAAATTACGTGCAATCTCTGTTTCTACGTTCAATTAGTAACTTACTTGATTTATCTTTCATATCATATATCCCTATATACGATATCTTACATGCACGTGAAATAATGTTTTCTGATATATTTTAACAAATAATATCTCGTGTTAACAAAATATTTCAATCGGTTTAAATTTAATTTTTAAATAGAAATATAAATATAATCTTGTTACACTATCTCTCTCTCTCTCTCTCTCTCTCTCTCTCTTTTTCTTTTATCTTTCGATTCAAGCTGATTTGGAAAATGTGCGAAGAAGAAAAATTGTGAAAAGTAACGGAATGAGTTTTTTTGGTTAATGTTTTAATTGCTTTGATAAAAATGAATTTCGAGCTAAGGTAGGTTGTAAAAAAATTGATAAGCGCATATATGCGTCTTCAGTCTATGCAGATTATTTTCGTTGGACGCATTTATGCGTCTGTAGCACTCAAATGATTAACAATTAAATATTTACGTAATGTTTTTTCTGTTAATGCAAACTATTTGGATAAAATATAAGCAAACAAGAAATAAAAAAAAAAGAATCCTAAAGACCAAGGAAGGTTAACAAAAAATTGGTATGCGCTTATATGCGTCCTCTGTCCACGCGAATTCCTTCCATTAGACACATATATGCGCCCATAGCAATCAAAGGGTTAATTAAATGCATAGAAAATAATTGTTCATATATTACGAACTGTTAAACTAAAATAGTAATAGTGT
>NW_014569644.1:223675-226528 GCF_001313835.1 Polistes canadensis
CCCATAGCAATCAAATTGTTAATTAAATGCATAGAAAATAATTGTTCATATATTACGAACTGTTAAACTAAAATAGTGATAGTGTTGATGGTGGTGGTGATAGTGGTGGTGGTAGTTGGTTCCATTGTATTACCGAAGCTCTGAAAAACGATCGTAATATTTGTTGGTGATAAATAAATCGGTACCGTAACGCGCGTATGGTTGTTGGAGAACGCGTCGTTTCTGTTTTCCAGGGACACTCGAGTCCCCAACAACAACGGTCAGAGATTTGCTTTCGGGTTTTGGGTGCAGTTACCTCGGGCTGCTGCATTCATGTGTATTCCCTGAATGTTTGTTGATAGGGAGATAGAGAAAGCTATAATGACTTGGTGGGAACCTGGTATGGGATGTTATAGGATGTTTACCACGGTGGATCCTTTGTTACGTCATATCCAATTTGCGCTTTGTGATATGAATGATCGGGATTGATCATTAATGCCAATGGGATTCTATCAATGCTGTGAAATCTTCCTTGTTTTTTTTTTTCTTTCTCTCTCTCACTCTCTCTCTCTCACTGTCTATCTCTTTTATTTAGCTTTGTTTTTGTTTTATTCCAACCGTTCTATTATTATTATTATTAATTCTTTTTATTTCTTTTCTACTTTCAGATATTTTTAACCTGACTTTTCGTCGATTAATTAATTCGAAAAGGTGGTAGAATGTTGGTTGGTTGGTTAGTTAATTAGTTAGTTCGTTAGTTTCGTTCAATATTTGAGATTGTATATTAGATGTGAGAACGTAGAAGAGTTTATATGCTCTACAAAAAAAAAATCAATTTTAACGTAACGCGTCCAGTTAAAATGAATCAAATAAAGACAACGGGAGGGTGGGGGGTGATGGTGAACTGGCTTGGACTTTATTTGAAGATAGTTTAGAACTCTTCATTTTTTAATTCTTCTTAATATTTTTTTTCGGATTAATTCGGCATAAACCGAAATAACGAGTAAGAGAAATTCAATTGTCTCGTTTAATTAATTACTCCTTCACTCACTCCTTGACCCCTGACCTCCCCCACAGCCACCCCCCCCTGGTCGAGTTTGTCCTCCACGTTGAACGTAAGGGAAAATATATTATCAATAATTCTGACAATTTTTAATTATTTTCCCCTCCCCCCCCTGTCACCGTTTGTTTAATATTCTTTCGATTATTATACCGTGCTAAACGATAATAATAATAGTATTATTTATTAATAAATATCTTAGGGAAATTGGATATTAAAAAGAACTAGAACTTAGTTTTGATTAATTGGACGTTTCGTTTCTTTATTGGGGTTTCTTCAGCAACTGGAAATTTTATTGTTTTTTTGTTATTTTAATATTGTGAATTAAATGAGACCCATACATTATAAAATATTAGTTATTACCTTAATCTCTTAAATTCAGCATTTTTTTCATTTGAGCAGACATATATTATTGTAATTAATATATATGAGTTTCAAAGGGAAATTAAAGACAGTTAATAAATTTGATGAACAATTTATTATGACCTTGTTGAACGTTTCGTCCCTTACTGGGGACTTCCTCAGCAACTTGATCACTTAGTTCACGCGTCAATACATATTATTTTATTTTCAGAATCATACATTACAATAAAACTTAACATATTATAGTATAATTAATCCTAAAAACACCTTATCTCGTCACACGTAATCATATACTTATTGTAATATTCCAAAAACTAAACATCTAAACTTCGTTATATTTGAATACCTACGATATTTATTTATTAATAATTTTATTTTTGAAAGAGAAAAATAACTAATTGAGTATTATTTATTATTCTTTCTCGTTATTATTCACTTCTTCTTCTTCTTCCTTTTTTTTTTTTTTTTCTACCTTCGGACGTTACCGTTTGGTTGGTTGGTACGTCATAGAACGTGAAACGAAAACTCATGCAGTTGCTTGCCATTTTTACCTGGCTTCTTTTAAAAGTATTTCATTAGCAGCACCAATACCAGTACCAACTACCAACACCAGTACACAAGCAGCTTGCAATTAAGCATTCGTGGTAAGCTTCTCTTCATTCGGTCTAGCGTCGTTGCTCGAGAACAAAGATAAAAATACACAAATTAAATGCGAGTATAAAATAATAAAAAGAAAATGAAAATGAAACAAAAAGAAGAAGAGAAGAGAAGAAGAAAAAGAACGGAATCTTTGAGTTAGAAGCAGAAAAAGAAGAAAAAAAAAGGTAAAGAAAACGTAAATGGTTTGTAAAAACAAATGTAAAAGACAAACGTTAGAAATAAAACGTGCAAGAGACGAAGTAAAACAAAAACAAAACAAGGGAAAAATTAGAAAAAAAGGGGAGAAAAAAAAAGAGATGACAACGTTTAATTCGAAATTCGAATATGGTATTGAAATGGGGTGGGGGGTGGGAAGGGGTGGGCAAACTGAGTACTTTAGGTTTCAGTTGGCCAAAGTACCGAGTGAAATCGATGGTTAATGGACAAAGTTGACACCGTTACAACGTCCTGTGGAACTGCACCCGGAAACTACGTGCATTCGTTTCACTTAGGCACTCTCTCTATCTCTCTCTCTTTATTTCTTTATTTCTCTTTCTATCTTTGTCTTTATCCTTGTGTATGGTACATTAGACCGATATTCCTACAAACTCACTCGTACAAACGTTCGACACGAATTTTCGATGTAATATTACTCGATTGTTTTATCTCCCATATAAATGTTCGCGAAACTTTTTTTGTTGAGAAAATAAAAAAAAGATATTAATTAACCCTTCGAGTGTTGAATACTTTTAACTGTAGTATTTTCTACGAATGAAATAATTTATTAGTTAAATATTAATAAATTATATTAA